>NW_025999531.1:0-85930 GCF_019419815.1 Pyrus x bretschneideri
TTTTGGTATAATGCAAAGGACTATGAAAACTTCTTCGTGATGTGTCATAGTAAGGTTTTTTTGTCAAAAAAAACGTTATCTTTTGCAAGTTCACCAGAATGTCATGCAAGGTTTTATTAGCATGACGTGAGTGTTATCTTTTCTTTCGGTTGGATGTGGTTATTTGGTGGAGATTTTGTATTGTCTTTCTGTTGCATTTCTAATTGTCAAATAGTATTCTTTGTCGATGACGTCCTTGTTTTATTTGAGTAGTGAAATATTTAATAACGGAAGTACAAGTGTTGAATATTGATTGGTTAGGATATAATAAGGAGAGGTGTAGAGGAGTGCCACATAGGCAAATTAGTTAGGAATAGAGTGTTATAAAAAGAGGAAGAGGCCCCAAAGATAAGGACACTCAACCAATCAAACAAACAAACATACAAACTCTGCTCTCAAGCTAGATTTACATCTAAAAGCTGTAATCAGCCCAGATCTCAGTCATTTTCAGGATATCTCCCTCACAAAAACTATCTTTTGTCTTGTTTAGAAGCTCTGCTATCACCCCTAGTGGCGTAGTATTGATTCTCTTGTGTAAACTGGTTTACCATCCATCCTTTTTTAGGATAGAAACCTCTATAAACTCAAAGAGAAATGATTGCAAGAGGTTTAACCTTGGCAGACAAGCTAAAATCTTGCCCGAAGCTCTTTGTTTGCTTTTTGAATTTGTAGATCTATTACTTAATGCATTCTCCAATATGTATTCAAGTTATATCAGTCTGTTTTCCTACTTTAAAAGACATATTTGTATCTAGATCTGGTCATTTAATGGATATGCTTTCATTTAAAACCAATCTAGAACCAAACAAATGACTTAAGGGATCTGTACTCCCCTCATTTGAATATACAAGACTATGAATTGAAAGTCCTTGGTCATAAGGCAAGAAAAGGAACTTAATGTGGACTTAACCCATCCATGACAGTCCTTTGATAACAAAAAGTCTGAGTAACTTGGGGCGCAAGTAATCGACTAAACACAATCTTGTTCTACGTCTGCTATACTGAGATAGCAGTGGCATGCCTAGCACTTAGTTAGTTTTGATTGTGAGCCTCAAGGCCTACACCTAAGGCCCCACAAAGGCATCTTTCAAAATTAACTATGTCCTCCTCTTGCAGCGCATTAGCAGGCAAGGGCCTGACTTCACATCCAAAGTGCCAATCCCTTGGGGAGCTGTGCTAAGTGCCAAGGAGCCCTCTTCAGAGAAATCTTCTCTCGAACGCAATAAACAAAAAAAAAAAAACCTTAACTCACTCTGAAGTTGGTGTAGCAAAGGGATGCGTACGATTGCAATTACAATACAAAATGCAGAAAAAAATATACCAAGATAAAACGATGACACTATGAATATAAAATTTAATGGCTAGAAAATAAGTGATTGCAATCATATGCAGAAAATAAAAAGTAAAGTGAACTATTTATTGCATTAGAGAAGAATTTAACCATGTTAATCATAGTAGAGGTAGATTGACACACCTCGAGTTGGAATGTCCACATGGACTCTGAATCGAGTTGTATAGGCCAACACCCAGAAGGTGCCAAAGTCATAATGTGTAATAAGGTGGAAAATGTGAATAAATTTAAACCTATAAGTGCCTAAATGTAAGAGTGCGCTAGTGAGAGGGAATGAACTCATTCCATACGTGATGTTAGAGCATAAGTAAAGTACAATAAAGGTAGGATAAGAATCATACCTTCTAAGGAAATCAGTAATACCAAGATTTGCCAAGAATCCTTGTCGACAAAAAATTCTTGCCACTAAAACCTAGAGGGGCGAAAAACAAGGGTAAGTAGGCTTAAAAATAAAGCTTTGTAAAAACTTTTCAAAACGTAATAACCCCTCGCCATAAAACAAGTATAGTTTCCAAATATATATACTACGTATTGTACGAAAATACTTACCGTAGCCTGCAATTTCTCAAGAATTCAATACGTCACAATATAATTTGTAAATAAGCATCTAACGTGCGGGAAACACATAATCTCGCATAGAAAAATATATCATATTGAGTGCTCATTGACATATGCTGACACACGAGTTCATGCAGAGATATTCTAACATGAACATAACTGGGTGTAATAATGGTTTACGCCACCATGATACTTGTGCATCCCATAAGATGTAGCATAATTTCATAATTTCTCTATCAATGCGGTAAATCTTATAAATGTTAAGCTAATCTAGGCGTATTGTATTTGTGAAAACTAGTTCATTTGACCAACATCTATGCATGCAATTAACAATTAAAAGGCGGAATCATGCTTGTATGCACTCAAAAACAAAACTTTACCATGAAATTCAAGGCCTAGTAATTGTGGTGAAGCAAGGCTCAACTCAAATCTTAAAGAAAGGAGTTGAGAAACTTTTATACCTTTGAAGCACCTCTTTGCTTAGCAAAGGATATTCACCCATGTGAGGGCCTTCTTTCCTAAGTCTTTTTTGCTACTTGACTTCATGGATGTGGATGGAGGAACTTTGCTTCTTAGCTCCATGACTTCTTGGATGGATGAAGGAATGGATTCTCAAAGTTCCCAAAATAGGGAACCTCTAAGTCTCCACACCAAGGAGAGCATTGAGGAAGAGATGAGTGACCTAGAGGAAGAAGATTGCTAGCTATGTTCCTCTAGGGTGGCCGGCCTTCATTAGAGAAGAGAGAGCGTTCTCTTCTCTTCCTTTTGAAAACCCTAAGGATGAAATGGCTATAAAGTTGCCTTTATACCACCTCACAATGGAGTGGCAAACTTGCAATTAACACAAGTTTGCTTACCCTTCACCCTATGGCCGACCTTGATGGGTTTATTGGGCTTTAAGGCCCTTTGTGTTTTCAAGTTATCGTACAACTTGAGTTAATGGCCTTGACATTGAAATCCCTTGGGCCTTGCGGCCCAAAACTAACCCGAGGTCTATAACGAACTTATCGTTTGATTAATTAACATATTAATTAATCCTAGCCATAAATAATTAAACCATTTAATTATCCTTACTCATCTCCGTTGTTTCTTTAATCTCTACATTACACGGTATACGATCCGTTGAGTTCCTTTTAGCGAGGCAGTGGGTGATTATAACTCTTCAAATGGATTGTGAATTGAAACATACTTTCAATTCTCCCTTTAGTGATTATAAACTTTTTGGGGCTTCATCAAACCATGAGTGACACCTAGCAGTATATCATGGCTACCCAAGTTAATCAAAAGAGGTTGAGAACCTATTTAGTTTAGGATTACAATGCAATACAGTCTTTTTCTAATACAATACTCTTGACCACATTGTTTGGTTTGATAGTTTATTCAGGTCTAAATCCAATGTGATTCAATTACTTATATGATTACCTTGAATGTGATTTGGAATGACTTTCTAAATCTCATTCATACTCTAGCTAGAGATTCTTAATCATATCATAAAGTATTCTCCCTCAAACGGTTTGAAGGTTAGAGATCCTTTGTTGTGCATTCACTTGCCTCTATGGCTAAGTGACTTAACCCCAACTATGCCATGGATACCCTTTGACGAAGTGACTTTGACATAGTCAAAGATTAAGGACCTAACCACAAGACAACTATGATGCCTCAGGTCAAAGGACTACATTGCATTATCCCAACCATGAGTTCTCATGTGACATGAGTATGAGAACTCCTTGTTGATCGTGTTTAGTGGACTCATTCTCTATTAAGCACCTACATGCTTGTCTTGGTGTCAATCACACAAATGACTCAAGACCAGTCATTCTCCCTAAGAGAAGACATAGCACGTACTGATCTTAACGGACTATCAATGCCCAATCAGAAATCCTATGATCAGGAATGTTTAGGATATGTATACAAAAGAGAATGGTCTCATAAATCTAACTCATTTAGATCACATTCTCCCAATTACATATTCCTTGGACTTATCGTTTGAGCATATAACATTTATATGAGACGGCTTAACATGTGAAATGTCCATAAAGTATCATCATATGATTGGCTTTAGGGCACATTTCTAACACTCACTTGCGAGGTTGCAGCTGTTCAAACGAGTAAATATGGATCTCCGATGCTAATCGTACCTAAGCATAATAGAGACTCATTAGTAAAACTCATTTAAAACGTTTGAATTTTGAGAAATGGATGGCGGATTCAGAATCAGCGAGTTGAAATACGCTAAGAAGGGTCCCGAGCAAATTTTGTAAAAAGTAGACAAAAAGTCAACGGTCAACCCTAAAAAGTTAACAGAGACGTTGAGCCGGTCAACTACGTTAAATCTTCAGAATTTCCTTAAATGGATGTCAAAAACAAACTCGGGGTATCGAAGTTAGCCAAGAAAGGGTTTCCGAGAAAATTCTAAAAAAGCTAACACGAGGAATATTCCAGAGATTTTTTTCAGAATATTCTGAGCCCATTTCGGACCTAGGCTGGCCTGGAACATCGGCCTAGAGGTTTGGGCCAGGTTTAGGCTTAAGCCCTTTTTTTTTTCTAGTAGGGTCGACCCGATCCCCATCGCAGGTCCGATCGCCAGTTCAAAGAAAAAGAAAACTGGAATCCCCCCGGCTTCGATCAACCACAAAACTTCACTAAACCCAGTCATCCAATATATCAAATTGAAGCTCAGAGAACAAGGGATCGAAATATACCATTAACTTCCTCGACTGTGGCCGGCTTTGACAGAAAAATGGCTCAAAAGTCGCTTGGTCTTTCGCCATAAACTGGGAAGTTTTTCCCTGATATGGTTTTGCATTCAAACATCACTAATCACACCTAAATTTGATACCAAATGACATAAAACGAAGAAATAGGGGTTTCCCGAGGCTTACCCAAAGTTAGAAAGTAGAGATTTCGTTGGTGGTTTGTCGGAGCTTCATCCTCTGTCCCTCCCCTCCATCAAGGTTAGTAGGTCAAAAGCTCATTTGCAATATCAAATCTATCCAAGAACTTAAAATGTAGCCGAAATCATATCCTTTATAAACAAAGAGATTGAACATTTCCAGAAAACCCAATTCGAAAACTAAAAAGATGATTCACTAACCTGATGAAAATTTTCGATTTTTGGAGAAGAGTTTGTTCCGAAAGCTCCAATCTTTTACTAATTTCTGTCACTGAGTTTGTCCATCTTTTTCTGTTTGGAATTAACTGAAACCACACAATGAACTTTTGAAAAACAAAATTAGCCTCCTTGCAATTATTCCTCTAAATACTGGTGGTATACAGGTGGTTAGTGTTGAACCTCCCAACTCAAATCGTGGAAATCTATGGGGGAGAAAACTGCCCACTACCGCTTAGCAGTTTGAGAGGCTTAAGCACGTCTACTTGTTTAGCTTCATTTTTTTTTTCAATTTTCCGTTTTCTTTTCCAATACTTTTTGGATTTTGTTTATTTATTTTTTTATATTTTCTTTCTACTGTAACCTTCTGTTAGACTTTTTTTTACATATATTGTAAACATAATATATTTTTTTTAATTTGTGTTTTTCAACCACCCACTACTACTTAGCAGTTTGTGAGGGTTAGCTATTAAGCACGTCTATTTATAGAATTTTTTTTTATATATTTGTTTTCTGTTCATTAATGGTTTATTTACTAATTTTTCCTTGTTTTTGAACTTTTTATGGTTTTTATTGTGAAGGAATCAAAGGGCAATATTGGGTTTATCGAATGCTTCACCACTATATATATATAGATTAATATATTATTATTCCAATATTTTTCTGTCACTCTAACTCTTGCAACTTTTTCTCTCACTCTAACCCCCTCTCGCTCTCTCCTTTTCTTTCCTCTGCAAACCCGACACCGACCTTCGTCGTTCCAGCGACTCTATCACCCCCACTCATCGTACCACACCACCATCTTCCTTACTCTATACCTAGAACGACAGTGAGTTCACGAACCCAAGCTTGGACTGAGATCCCGCTCACGTTGACTCTCTAATTCACAGCGGCAACAACATACCACCATCCTCCTTTGATTCCCATGCCACCAGAAGCAACACAAAGAGATAAAACAAAATCGGTGTTTTGAAATTTTGATTACTGTTTTTTATGATTCACATGTTCTGTTTTCGTTGACTTCAAATTTTCGTAAATCCGACTAAAGTTTTTAAAACACATCAATTCATGTTACTAATAAAAAATTTCATGGTTTTGGTTGGAAGTTAAGAAAGTCTATTCTTGTTGTAAAAGTCATGTTGGCAGTGAGCCTTGACGAAAAGGAAAGGTGAGAATAGCAGAATAGCTGGCTTTTTGTTTTTGGCATCGACTTATTTCCAAAATTTCCCCTAACCTTAGCATTGCCACTTTGCAAATGTGTTTGCATTTTATGATACAAATTCCTATGTTATACAAGCAAATAGTTATAACAACATTTATCTGATGTTTCTACTTCATTCAACAACTTAATTACACTACCACTGTTTTGGTTGGAAGTTGATTAGAAGAGTCTTGATTCCATTGACATCCTTTCCCTTACAATTGAGGCTAAAAATTACTTGCAAAATGTAATATGAAAGGTTTAGTTAGCATGTTAACTTTCAGAAGAATGAGATGAACGAATATGTCCTGTCTGTACATGATATTTTATTTTTTTTATCCTACAGCCTACTGTGTCGTCTTCTTCTTCGGTCTCAAAAGCCTTCCTTAACTTCTCTTCATCTATCTCAAAAGCCCTCCTTGCATGTTTCAGCTTTTCAGTACAACTTTTAACTTTTGGATTTTTTTTTGCAGCTTACCACATATTTGGCTGAGTGGAAAACAAGTTTGTAATCATGTATGAGTTTAGATTCCTTGAATGGTCAATATTTTAGTTGGAATCGAGTGGTGTGCTTTGTGCTGTGTGATGTGATTCAGAGATAGTTGGAATTGATTCCTTGAATATTTCTCACTTTTCTTTTTCCAATTTTGTAATGGAGTGGTGTGTTGTGTGCCTTCTTCGTTCGATACTTAAGCTAAGTACCATTTCAAATTGAGCAAAATAATTGATTACACATAAACTAAATCGTTTGGAATTTATACATCAATTTTTGGTTGCAGACCTATTCGACAGGCCTTCGAGAAAAGGGAGGTTGGGGAAATTGTATTCTTGGTAATGAAAAGAAAGGGGAAAGCCAATGATAGAAATTGGTGAGGATCTAGTCTTTCAAAACAAATTCTTCCCTAAAAATCAAAAAATCCATTGGGTTACTAATTCATGTTTACATTTTCATTCTCTTCCCCTTTTAAACGATCTTTTTCAATTGTGTATGAATTGTTGCTTTCACTTTGTTTCTTTGATGACTCAGAATTGTAATATGAACTTGTGCTCTTTTATGCATGCGTTAAGTTCCCACTCCAAGTTCATATGCATCTCTAGGTTCATTTCTTTCACTTTTAGAATCCTTAATCCAATTCTAGTTCCAACACATACAATTCATGTTAATAAAAAAACTTTTGATGCTTTTACACACTCATTGGTTGAGACCCATTTGTCGAGGGTCGAAGAAGAAGGAAGGAAAGTGTATTCTTGCCATAGATTTTCTGTTGGTAGCGAGCCTTGAAGAAAAGGGAAGGTGATAACAACGAAAGAAGTGGGCTTTTTCTTTTGGCCTTTTGGTTTCTTGATTTTGCTGAATGTTGAGACTTGAGAAAAGAACTTCTAATGTTGAACCCCAATTCGATGTGAAAATGTAACCTAATCATGTTAGCATACAAACTTGACTTTTAAATATTTGATAATTATATAATGTCCATAAATAAATTAGAGGCATTCACATTACGCTAACTCTGCATGAAACATATCTCATTGGTGCAATAGGAAATGTTGACATTAAACAATGAGGATCTTTTTTCCCATCCGTTGCTTAACAGATCTCATAGAAAAATATTTCACCATGTACAATAGAGAGAAAACTAATCAACACGTAGCCATAATCACTGCAAAATGATCCATATTACTGTGTAGAAAAAGAGAACAAAAATTAGTTGAAAACTTCATATATTTCTGTCTATTTAAATTATTACTTTACGCAAAGTGAAAATGAAAAACATGACAACTTTTAGGACATGCATGGTAAAGAAAAAGTTTCTCTTTGGATAATACATTTAAAATATATCTTAACAATTACAATGGAAAAAAACTAACACAATGCATCTTTATGGGCGCGTAGAGCCCATGATGCAAAAATGTCTCCATGTGTGTGGAGAGGCTAGTTCTGATAATGGTGGAGAGTGTGTAATTCACAATTTTGAAACTTGTTTGAGGCTCATGACATTCTACATGAGATGACTTGCTCTCAGATATTCCAACAAAATGGTGTGGTCAAGGGTATAATTCGACATATTCTTGAAACTGCACATGCTTTACTTATTGGATCACATGCTCCTCATAGTTATTGGAATAATATTATTGTTATTATTGTTTTTTTTGTTGAATCGAATGCCCTCTAAGGTCTTGAATTTCCAGACTCCATTGAAGACTATCTATTTATGGCCCCTTGCCATATGCTTTAATGCTTCTTTTACGAACAATTCAAATTGTTTATATCAGGTTCCGATATTTACAGTTAATTGAAATATGAGTCAATGTTAAATAATTTCTATAAACTTTATAAACTCCGAGCAATGTTTTCACTAATCGTAAAAATTTGAACGTGATGTCAATGGTTTAAATAATTAATCGTTTTGAATCCACTAAAAGATCATGTTTTGAAAAATGAAAATATGAAGAAAAAAAACAGAAAAAGAAATTTAGTAAGAAGAATGGAGTATAAACGTAAAATCGACAATTAAATATAAATCTAGGATTTATACATTATAATGTCAAATTTCGGAGTTGACCTTTCCACGAAAGTTGCAGAGCTTGTCATTAGGAGTATTTGTGTGATAGCCCGTCCCAAAATATTTGTATCGATGGTGTGAAAAGATGAAATTGCCCTTGGACGCTTTGTGCGGTTGTGTGGTTTTGTTTGTTGTGATTGGATGCCCAAATTTGGACCACACACTCACACCCGCTCTTTCACTCCCGTTGACTCTCTCTCTCTCTCTCCTCCCTCTTAGATTTTTCTGCAAATTCCATACAAGTCGTACGGACAACCTTTGAATTAGCCATTGGATCGAGACCTTGAAGGTGGATTTCATGTTCCTTGCAAGCTCCTGAGTACATCTATACCATTTTTAGGACGTGAAGCCGTCGGAAAACCCGAGAACCATAACCTTCGATTTGAGGTACTGTTCATGCACACGTAAATGTGAAGTTTTTGGAAGATTCTAAGCTTATAAGAAGGTTTAGAACATTCTCACAAAGCTCGGAGAAGAAAAACGAGGTGTTTTGGACGTTGGGAAGTCCAGTTTAGCGAGTTTCAAGTTTTGGCCGGATTATCGAGGCATCTCCAGCGAGATCTTGTGAATTTTAGGGCTTGAAAGTGGTAAGGTTTTGTTTTACTCATCATAAGCTTCATTTTGGTGCAAAGTTCATGAATTTTGGTTGAGAAATGGAAGAGAAATGACGAATTGGGGTTTTTCCAGTTTCCGGTGGCGGTGACAATCACCGACGAACCGAGGATGAAGACGACGGAATATTCCGTCAAGTTTGATGGAATATACTAACGGTGTTACTAATGGCATCAGGTATATATAACGGTATATTCCATTTTTGGATGGAATATTCCCTAACCCCGTTAGGGTTTCCGTACGTGTGCCAGGAATGTGGCCAGAGCGTAGCGGCGCGTGGGTGGTCGGAAAATTTTTCTAAAAATATGGGGATGTTCGTGGTGTTGGGTAGATCACGTTGGTATATTCAAACACCCCATTTCAGCAATGTATGAGAAGTTATTAGGTAGTTTTGTTTATGTGCTTTAAATTAACGTTTATATAGTTGTTTCGCATATAGGCGAGACCTAGCCTTAGGACGAGCGCAGTCAATCGAGGCTCGGGGGCTACGACCCTTCCACATACCAGTGAGTGGGCTTTTGGTTTTCTATATATACCTATATACTTGGTATTTTTCCTAGAAAATGAATTTGAATGACTATACATCTTGAAATGCCATGCAAAGTATCTGCCTATTTTACTCATGCATTAGTAGTTGCATATATTTATGATTGGTGTTGCGGACGCACAGGTAAGTGCCAGGTAAGTTTATAGATTATGGTTGTGAGATTGATGATTATGTGAGATGTGTTGAGAGCTCATAAACCTGCACCCTGGTGTTAGTGCTCCTGCCCAGAGTTAGGGCACAGTCTTTAACGTTATGTTCATCTCCCGCACCATAAGCTCATCCAAGTTAGGTGCACAGTCCTGTCATACAAACCACTATAGGTGGTTCCGACTCGTAGGTGACCCGTGATTATTCGCACAGTCTTCACGTGATCATAGCACTTGAGAGTATTTATTTACACCCAGTCCTGTCGTACATACCACTTTAGGTGGTTTTGACTCGTGTGCAGGTATATTTGTTGAGATGTGGATTTGAGCCGTACAGGTCATGTTAGGTGACTGTTGCTGACATATCATTTGCATTGATTTATATCACCTGGCTTACATATATTTTTATGCTTAGATATTTGACATGGCATATTGATGAATTTTGCTGTTATGAGCATGGTTGTGGTACAGATATATATTCTATTTTTTGGGAAATTATACAGGTTTTATGGCGAGGGGTTAGAACTTTTGAGAAATGAAATGATTTTGAAAAGATTTGTTTTTGCCCACTCACACTTTCTGTTTTGCGCCCCTCTAGGTTCTAGGTAGGAGTTTCGTTGGTGGCATACGAGGATTCCTGTGGTGGTTTTGACAGATTTCACAAATGTAGGATCACCTTTGGGTGTTGTTTAATTAGTATTTGTCCGGCTGGATTGCACTTAAGATATTTATGCTCTGATTGTGTATTTCACACTTAATCTCGCACTAGCACCTTTTCTTAGCTAGTCATGCTAGTAGTTGGTTTTTATTTATTCGCATTTTTATTATTATTTTTGCTTCCGCACTGTGCACATGGCTACATCACCCTCACGTGACGGCCATCACGCCTTGATTTCGGTCGGGATGTGTCAATTTGTATACATATATATATATATATATATATATATATGACACACCTCGACCTGGGATGTCCACTAGGACTTCGAATCGAGCTGTGTTGGCCGACACCTATAATGTGACTCTAAATAAAAGAGTGCGCTAGTGAGCGGGAATGAACTCATTTCACAAGTAACGTCAGAGCATAAGTAAAGTACAGTGGAGTTAGTAAGGATCATAACATCAGAGGTAGCCACCTATATTGAGATTCTCCAAGAATCCTCGTCGATACAAACATTTAGCAGGTAAAACCTGGAGGGGCGCAAAAACAAAGGTATGTGGGCTTGAAAATAAAGTTTTAATAAAAACCTTATGAAAACATTATAACCCCTCACTGTAAAACCCGTATGGTCTCCAGAAAATAATATTACGTATATAGATACGAAAACCAATGCACAAGGCCAGTAAAAACTGAAGTATGCCATGTCATGACATTTCAGCACTAAAAGATGTAAGCCAGGTGTGAAATCAATACAAAATAATATGCCAGTTGGAGCCACCTAATGTGACATGTCTGACTAGGCCTATAGCTCATCAATATATGCTAGCACACGAGTCGGAACCACCTATTGTGGTCTGTATCACAAGGCTGAGTGTAAATATATATGCTCAAGTGCTACGATCATGTGAAGGTTGTGCGAATAATCGTCAATCACCTACGAGTCGGAACCACCTATTGTGGTTTGTATGACAAGGTTGGCACCAAACTTGGATCCAAGGTGAACGTGTGGTGTGGGAGGTGAATATCACATGAAGGACTGTGCCCTAGCCTCAGGCAGGAACACTAACACCGGGGTGCAGCAATGATGATCTCTAAATGCATCTATGTATAACAATGTGCAATGCAACCAATATCATCACAATATACTCACATGTAACTTACCTAAGCCTCTGCAACATCATTCAATATAAATATAGTTAATACTAATGCAACATTTAAAGAATCACACATTTTAGACATGGCATAAAGTGCATGAATCAATTCAAGAGCATTTGTGGAAGCTATCATTTATCTGGAGTTCGCGCTACGACTCCCTAGCACGAATATTGAGGTGTCACAAAGGATCGGTGCCTAGAACAATTATCAAATCACGTCTTAGAATTCTTATCAATAGAACACATAACTTACATAAAACATATCCCCAAGGATGTTCTAGAATGTTTTGTAACCCATTGACCAAAAGTCAACCGTCGGTCAAAGGTTGATTGTAAGGGCCATAACCCTACATAACTCGATCCAGAAGATCCGCACCTTGGATTTTCGATCTGTAACTTTGAAAGATACAAATTATTCTTCTAGAATAACATACTAAAATCTTACCACGATCCGACGGTCGGATCTCTGCCAATTGCCAAAATTAAGTGGCAGCCGACATTTTATTTTATGAACTTACAAATCCAATTTGGGAAGATTCGTACGTTAGATTCCCAATTCATAAGTTCCTATGGTGCTCAAATATTACGTACTATAACATATTAAAGTTTAGTGACGATCCAACGGTCGGATCATTAATTGCTATACTATTTAAGTGGCAGACCTTAATGGAACTAAATTCAAACGACGGAATTTCATCAATTGGACTTCACATATGGAATTGGAGTATCAAATCTAGCCTAGGAAGGTCAGGGGACGCCTTGGCCCATGTGTCACCACACGCAGTGCCACAAGTGGCGGTCGACTGTCTCAACTCAACGGAAAATCCAACTATTTTAAAAAATAACCAAAATTTACAGGAATGAAGAGCTCAATAAGTAGAGCAAGTTTTATACCTGTGGCCAAGTCTAATTTGGCCAGGAAAGGCTCCAATTCATCTCGAACCCGCCAGAACCCTAAGAATTGGTGGCTTTGATCCTTCACTTCTGGTGCTCCGCTCTCCTTATAGTTGTTTGGGCTTTATTCCAGGCCTCAAGGGAAGTCTAATGGTGGTGGAGATGCATGTAGTTAGCTTCAAATTTAGGTGATTCAAACACAAAGCCGCTGCACCCCACCATGCCGGTTCTCCTAATTTCAAGGCCAAATCCTTTGATTTTTGGGGTGTAATAGGAAGAGGGAAGATCTTGGAGGGTTTTCCAAGTGATGGTTTGATGTAATTCACCGGAAAAATGGGTGGAAAGCCGTTGGAAGTGTAAGGAGCCGATCAGGTTGGGTCAAAAGGGTGTGGGTCAAGAATCTCCCGTTTCCGTTTTCTCTCCTTTCCCCTCCTTGTTCTCTCCCCTGATTGGCCATCTCCCTCCCTCCTTGCTCCTCCTTTCTCTCCTTGATTCCTTCATCTCCTCCATCCATCTCACTTCCCTTCTCAATCTCAGCCACACACGTGGCTCACCCCATTACTCCAAAATTTCTGGAGCCTTCCAATTAAATGGTAAATTATCTATTTTCCCTCCACTTCACTCATTAATAACTCCTTTGTTATAACTCCATTTCATGAACGGTTTGTGCCTACACGTGAGTGAGGTCGAATTATATCCAAATATGTCATGAAACATGATAAAATATATGAGGATCAAATACGTCCTCGAAAAATTACGTTTTGCCCCGAGGTCATTTCCATCATTCCCTCGAATAAAATAAATAAAAACGTAAATTTAGGGACGGGTTGTCACACACACACACATATATATTTTTTTTTCCCACACTTGTACATTAATTATTATGAATTTTTATTAATTTGCACTCAGACAAAAAACACTATTCATAAGGGTTTGGAGGGCTTTAATTAAAAATCAAAATGACAGTGTAACCATCTCCAAGCATAAATGATGTAATCACGAGTGTTTGTATATTTTTCACACTTTTAAATTAATTATTATGAATTTTTATTTATTCTGAACTCCCCTAAAAACATTGTTCATGAGGGTTTGGAGGTTTTAAAAAATCAAACAACTATATACCCATCGTCAAAGCGTAGAGGATGTGATCATGAGCGTTTGCATATCTTTTGAAATTTTCACACTTGTTTGTACCATACTTGACCAATCCTGAAACTACTGACCACCAGTCAACAGTATACCGTCAAGGATCCACAAGAGTTTCCCTCCAACTAGGAGGCCAATCACAACACGACAAGTGTCGATATCAGAGGCCAATCACAGCACGACACGTGTCAATGTCAGAACAAAGCTAGAAACTCTCTTCTATAAAAGGGGATCATTCTCCCACAAAAAAAGAGCTTGAACCTATGTATTTGTGTAAACCCTTCATAACTAATGAGAACTCCTCTACTCCATGGATGTAGCCAATGTGGGTGAACCACGTACATCTTGTGTTGTTTGCTTCCCTGTCTCTATCCATTTACATACTTATCCACACTAGTGACCAGAGCAATCTAACGAAGGTCACAAACTTGACACTTTCTGTTGTACCAAAGTCCTCGCTGATTTTGTGCATCAACATTTGGCGCCGTCTGTGGGAATCTCACTTATTCCAACTTTCTCCAGCTTTGTCAAGCTGGTTTCCACCATTCTTGCACTTTCTTTCAACCAGGCACCCCTTTCCAACATTGGGAGCGAAGGGAGCCACAACATGCAGAACGACACCCCCTTGCATTTAGTGCGAAGCAACGAAAGAAGGAACGAAAGAAGTTTGCTCTTCAGCCTAAAGTCGATGAGCTAGAGGATTAGAACAACAAGATAGCAATAAAGAATGAGATCCTCTAGGAGTAGTATGAGAAACTCTTTGGGATGGTCCATGAAGCTAGGCATGCTCAAACACACAAGCTCATCGCCCTAGTGGAAGTCAACCACCACCTGGGTGCCCCCTAACACGAGGGTCACCTGCCTTTAACATGGATATCCCTAATGGGGAGCGAGCTACTCATCAAGATTTTGATCAACATGAGACCTCTCTCGACCCAGCTACTTCAAACCGAAGAAGGAGAAGCGGAGGAAGGCACCTTCTTGCAGAAGGAGCGGAAGGATCGAAGCCGTTTATCGCGACTATCAGGACATCCTGAGGCAATGTCAAGAGAATCCCATCCACATAAGTTCAAAGGTCAATGACCCAAGGGTTTCTAAAAGATTCGGTCCCCTCCCATGTCCCAAGTCAACTGCCAATCTAGGGAACGAGCGACAAGTCCTAGAGGAATATGAAGGTACGGGGGACTCAAGGGTGTTTCGACAGGCTCGCCCTGGAAGTCAGTACGGTGAGTCCAAAGAAAAATCTCATGCTCTTGATCAAGCTTTCCTACTTCCAAGAGGTGGTGGAGACTTACGGAAGAAGGATCCAACAATACCTGACTCCACTTAGGATCCTCTTGTCCTACAGCTCCTTGAGGAAATAAATACGTTAAAGGCCGAACGTCAGGCCGAAATACCTGACTGGAACAAACCCAGGCCTGGTCCTCTTACAAGGAAGATCCTCGACACCCCTTTCAAGCAAAGACAAAGTAGAAGCTTGGCTTACAACTCTACACTAGAAGGGAAAACCCGATTAAACACCTTAACCTCTTTGAGTCCATCATGGCATACCGGATGCACACCAACGAAGAGCGATGTCTTTTCTTCCCCTCTACCTTCTTTGGCGGAGCTCTAAATTGCTATTGCCATTTTCCACCTGAGACGGTACACTCATTTGAGGAACTAAGGAAACTGTTTGTCTCTCAACACATCTTCTAGATAGATCGCTTGCATTCTGCAGATGTTTTGTACACTATTCGCCAGAAGCCGGACGAGTCATTACGAAAGTATGCCGGTCGCTTCAGCCATGAGTATTCTTGCTACGCTGAGGTAGATGACAAGACCGCCCTTAAAGCATTCACGGCAGGCCTACGTGACTGTTTCTTCAAGTACATGACCAATGCTAACGCTTGGAAGACTTACTCTGAGGTGATGGCATGGGCTTACAACCATGCCTCCGCCGAGGCAAGGATATATCAAGGGAAATTCTCTATAGCCATCCTTTATCAGCAAATGGGAAGTGGAAGCTAGATCCAACCGAATGAGAAGACCTCAACCTTCCAAACGGCAACGAT
The DNA here is from genome assembly GCF_019419815.1 of Pyrus x bretschneideri. Taxonomy (NCBI): domain Eukaryota; kingdom Viridiplantae; phylum Streptophyta; class Magnoliopsida; order Rosales; family Rosaceae; genus Pyrus; species Pyrus x bretschneideri. The sequence continues at coordinate 16,031 of NW_025999531.1, forward strand.
GCTTCCTCCTGCCCTACCAAATGCTTCGCCAAGACAACAGACATATCAACCCTCAGGGCAAGAGGAAAGATTTCCATCCTCACCAGTCCCATTTGAGTAAGAAGAGTAAGGGGCACTATCGTGATAACCAGGGATATCGCCACGATAATGCCCACCCCTAGGCAGTCAACGCAGTGGGCCAAACAGGTGTCAAGACAGGTCCTACCCCGAGGTATGAGACATACACACCTTTGAATGCCACATGCACGACCATTTACCCCAATATAGCTCATTTGATACCGAAGCCAAAGCCAAGAGAGCCAGATTACAAATCCATGAGGAACACAGGCATGTTTTGTGGCTACCACGAGTATAACAACCATGACAGCGAGAAGTGTATCACCCTCTGTGATCATATTGAAGCTTTAGCACGTGACGGAAAAATTGATCAATTCTTCCTTCACCCTCCAAGGGATAACCACAACCAACGCCAAGTGAATGTGATATATTCCATAAGTGGTGGCACACCCATATCTAAATCTTCCAATAGGGCCATGAAAAACAACAAATGAACTTTGAGGCCTAGCAACCAAGTGCTTCACGTGGAAGATAACAGGGGAGGAAAGTATCAAAAGCCTAACTGGGATCCAATATGTTTCTACCCTGAGGAAGAAAGAGGTATCATCTATCTTCACAACAACCCACTGATCATGGAGGCTCACATAGCCAACTTTGATGTACGACAAATCCTGGTAGACACGGGGGCTTCGGTCAATATCAAGTTTGCTGAAGCTTTCAGGGCACTTAATGTAGCTGAACACTTGCTCGATCACTCAGTTTCTCCTCTAATAAGCTTTTTCAGTGATGTCGAGCTTACATTTACCCTTCACCATCGACACATGCCCTTACACAACCACCAACACCACTAACTTCCTGGTGGTTGACTGGCCAATGGCATACAATGTCATCTTTGGGCGCACGGGCATCAATGATCTTAAGGCCATGGTATCCACACATATGTTGTTGATGAAATTTCCAACCCCCTATGGCAACGGTTACATCAGAGGAGATCAACTTAGTGCACGATCATGTTACAACACTTCAATCAAGCAACAACACTTGCCTGTGCCCAAAGAAACACTTTCTATACATGACTAAGTTATAAAGACCAGCTTGAACAAAGCCAACTTAGACCTTCACGGTGGTAACAGTTAACCTGACGATCCCCGAGACGATTCTTTCACCCAACAAGTACAACCTGCTGAAGAGTTAGAGAAGGTCTCTATCTCAAAAGATTATCTGGACCGCATAGTGAAAATTGGCACCACTTTGTCACCGCCCCTTCGATTGGCATTGATCTTTTTTTTTGCAAAAGAACACTGAAGTCTTTGCCTGGTTATATGACGACATGCCAAACATCTTTCTTGATATCATTTATCATCGCTTGAGTATTGATCCCAAGACTAAGCCAGTGAAATAGAAGTGAAGATCTTATGACGCTGAACGATATGAAGCAATGAAGGCAGAAGTTGAAAAACTTAAAAGCATAGGCTTCGTCCGTGAAGTCAATTATCCAATGTGGGTAGCAAATGTGGTCCTTGTTAAGAAAAATCCGACTAAGGAAAGTCTCTTGCTTCAAAAGATCTTGTGGAGAATGTGTGTTGACTACATCGGCTTAAACAAATGATGCCCGAAGGATAGCTTTCACCTTCCTCTCATTAATAGACTTATAAACTCTACAGCTGGGTGTGAACTCTTGAGCTTCATGGATGCTTACTCAGGGTACAACCAAATCCTCATAAACCCTTCGGACCAAGAACACATGGCCTTCACTACTGACAGATGACTATATTGCTATAAAATCATGCCATTCGGCCTAAAGAATGCAAGGGCAACTTACCAGAGATTAGTCAATTCGATGTTCACTGAACAAATTGGGAAGAGCATGGAAGTTTATCTCGATGATATGTTAGTAAAAAGAAAACATGCTGACCAACATATCATCAACTTGTCTGAAACCTTCTCTATCCTGAGGAAGTATCGAATGAGGTTGAACCCCAACAAATGCGCCTTCGGCGTGGGCTCTGGAAAATTCTTGGGCTTCATGATTAGCCAACGAGGCATTGAAGCTAACCCCGAGAAAATCAAAGCAATCATTGACATGAAAGAACCAGTAACTTCAAAAGACATCCAAAGCCTTACTGGCAAGGTGGTAGCCTTGACTAGGTTCATCTCTAAGGGCACAGACAAATGCGCTCCTTTTTTAAAGCACTTAAGGGAAGTAAGAAGTACATTATGTGGACTGATGAATGTGCTGAAGCATTTAAGAACCTCAAGGAGTACATGAGTAAAGCCCCTTTGCTCTCCAAACTTGAAGTTGGTGACACCTTAATTGTCTATTTGTCTGTCTCAATTTTAGCAATTAGTTCTGTCCTTATTCGAAGGGATGGTAGTATTGAACGACTTGTCTACTACGCTAGCAAAACTCTATCATCGTCCTTACCAATCACCCTTTTTGACAAATACTTCAGAGTCTTGACACTTCGGGGTGAATGATCAAATAGGCGATATCACTGGGTGAGTTTGACATCTTGTACCACCCAAAGCCAGTTGAAAAGGGCCAAGCAGTTGCAGATTTCATTGCCGAATTCACTTATCCTGTTGATATTTCTCCTACACCTGAGGCAGTGGCTTCATTACCCCCTGAAGCTTGGAAGGAAGAACCAACACTCCCAGTATGAACTCTATAAGTTGATGGCTCATCCAAGCAATAGAGCTGTGGAGCAGGACTAATCCTGACTACCCCCGAGAAAGTGGCAATGAAGTATGCTCTTCACTTTAAATTCAAGGCATCAAATAATGAGGCCGAGTATGAGGCCCTTTTAGGAGGCTTACATTTGGCCAAACACCTTGGAGTTAAACAAATTAATATCTTCAGTGACTCCCAATTGGTGGTTAACCAGGTCACAAACTGCTTTGACGCTAAGGATAACTCCATGGCAGTGTATCTTGTGCAAATGCAGCTTTTGCTCAAGCACTTCCACTACCAGATCACCCAAGTCCCTTGAGCGGCAAACAGTTATGCAGACGCTTTGGCTCGCCTTGCCTCAACAGTGGAAGACAAGATTGGGAGAAAAATTCATGTCGAATTGTTGGTAGCACCAAGCACCATGGTCGCAAAAGTGTGCAACTTGCAACAGGGGGATAGCTGGATCACTCTAATTTATAAATTCCTCACTCATGGCACCCTCCCAAATGATAAAGTCCAAGCTAAGCAGATTTGATACAAGTCTACCACTACCTGATCATTAATGACCAACTTTACAAGCGAGGTTTTAACTTACCATACTTACGGTGCCTCACACCTACGAAAGCGGAAGTTATCTTTCGAGAAATAGATGAAGGTAGTGCGGAGATCATGCTGGATCTCGATCCTTAGCACACAAGGTTTTTCGCCAAGGATATTACTAGCCAACACTCCACCAAGATGCCATCAGAATATCCCACTCATGTGATAAGTGTCAACGCTATACAACTATTCCTCACCCCATTCCTAAGCCCCTCACTTTTATGATCAGCCTTTGGCCCTTCGCCCAGTGGGGACTTGATTTGATCGGCCCAATGCCTACAGGGAAAGGCAAGGTCTGCTACGCAATCGTTGCAGTTGACTACTTCACAAAGTGGGCTGAAGTAGAACCTTTAGCAACCATTACCGAGGCAAAAATAGAAGACTTCGTATGGAAGAACATCCTTTGCAGATTTGGCATTCCCAATGCGATAGTCACTGATAATGGGCGACAGTTTGACAACAAGAAGTTCAGTATGTTCTGCTCTAAGTTCAACATCAACTTATGTTTTGCCTCGCCAGCTTATCCCCAATCTAATGGACAAGTCAAGGCCATCAACAAAATAATCAAGCGCACTTTGAAAACTAGCTTGGATAAGGCTAAAGGTTGTTGGCCAGAATTTGTACCTCAAGTTCTTTGGTCATACCAAACTTCGTATCGGACTTCAACAAGAGAAACTCCATTCTCACTTGCCTTTGGTATAGAGGCCATTGTCCTAGTTAAGCTTGAGATAGCAACGTTCCGAGTCCAGAACTACATGCAAAGTGAAAATGACAAACAACTCACCCTCAACTTGGATATAGTCGAGGAACACAGAAACCAGGCTCACTTGAGGAATGTCGCCTACAAGCAGCGGATCTCCAACTACTATGACTCAAAAGTCAAACCTCGCTCTTTCAAAGTAGGGGACTGGGTATTGAAGAAAAGACTACTCTAAGATAAAGTCTCGAGCGAAGGCACACTCAGCTCAAATTGGGATGGATCGTTTGAAGTTATTGGCATCAGTCGCCCTGGCTCCTACAAGCTCAGGAGCTCCAATGGCAAGACCCTTGGCCATCCATGGAACGCTGATCACTTGAAGTAATATTACAAGTAGACTCACACTGTACAAGTGTTGAGCTACGGCCATTCGGCATCTTATGTAATGAAGGCCATTTGGCATCAATTCAATAAAAAGGTGATTTAGACAACTTGGTCCTAACTCCCTTACATCCCTATCACTGAAACGCTCAGGTTTGAAGCTTCAACACGAATGCTTACAACATGAAATAAAGTCTAAGTATATGTCAACATGACTTATATCCAAACAAGGGATCTATTCAAACATAGCCAAACATTCATCAATGATAGTACAAATACTTGGCAATTAACATCAAAGCACACAGTACAAGGTTGTAAACATACACGAACAATAAAACTCTTAGGCTTATAACGTGGCACATGCCATATAAACAACAAACTAGTACATCCAGAGTACATGGCACATGCTATACAAACAACAAACTAGTACATCCAGAGTACATGACACATGCCACACAAACAACAAACTAGTACATTCAAAGTACATGTAGAAAAAAAGGGCACTATGAGTCATCCTCATTTGAGGCCAAACCCCTGACAATATCACTTTGCATTTCAACTGCATCGCTATCGCCACCATCCTCGGCATCTCCAAAACCATCCTAATTCTCCTGAAACTGCTTACCGACACTAGCCTCATTATCAGAGTCATCCTCACTACTAGGATCAACTGCGAGGACGAAGGCTTCACCTATTTGTCAGTACTCATCCATCTTATCACGGTACTTTCGGATAATGCTTCCATTATCGTAACGCTTAAGGATGGCCATCCATTTCCTTTTCTCAAAATTAGCCACCCTGATGTAGTGAGGTTTAAAGGCATCATGAAAGGCCTAAGAACCTAAGAACCCCTGCATGGCATCATTCCTCTCAGTTGGGATACTCCTCTTCAGCCATGAAACCTTAACCAAGGCATTATCCAACTCCCTTTTAACCTTGGAAACTTTGAGGATATTTGTCTCTAACTGTTTCTTAGTTGCCTCCAATTGTTTCTTAAGCCTCACGTTCCCACTATTCCGCCTCTTCAAACACTTGAAGTTTTGATCCTTGAGGCGAATGGCCTCAGCCAAAGCTTTGCTTGTTTTTCTAGCATCATTCACAAGCTGCTTATTCTCTTTAAACTTTGACTTGTACCGCTCGACCTCTCGTAATCTGTTATCGCACTCGATCACGACCTACATGACAAGATGACCGTCACTACCAAGAAAAAGAGGGGAGAAGGTAAAGAAATAAGAGAGTAAGACTTACATAAGAAGATAGCCTCATCATCCGTTCATGATTTGATTTGTTTTCATCTAGCGGCTCGCCAAGCTCGTCAACAGTGGATCGGGGTCCTGCCAGGCAATTATTGACATGGCAACCTTTAAATCCTTCCAATGGATGCTGCCAACCTCGTCCTTATACTTCCTCTTACGACTGGAGCTAGGTTCACCTTCTTGGTCAGTGTCCTACATGGTTGGAGGAAATATGGGATCGATAGTAGGAAGAGGAGGCAACAGTCGTCTTTCCTCCCCTGCAACTATGGCAGCAGCACACCCAATAGCCTCAGCTTCAGCCTTATTTGAGGTAGTAATCTTTAGAACCTCCTCTTGCGACTTAGGTCTAGGGGCTGGCCTCAGTCGGTGCTTACAAGCTCCCTTGTGAAACAAAATGTCGTCTACGGGAACTAACATGGGTGCTTTCCCTTTCTTGTTCACTTTCTCCACTGAACAAGAAAAATCAAAGTAAGGAATGCAACTTTGTAAAAGAAAGAGAGGGCGAAATGAAAGATACAACTTACTTGCTCGTCTCTGGCACTCCGACACTAGGGGTTGGAAACCGTACTTTCGAAACAAAGGCTGCAGCTTGCCCAAATATCTATCCTCCTTAGGCACCCTTAACACCTTCTCTACATCAGCCAGCTCCCGTTCGGACAATTTGATGTTGCCTCGCGTCATTGCATGAAGGAAAATGTTAGACGCAAGAAGAAATCACAACAAATAGCAAACAATGCGAGCAATGGATACATTACAACCTACATTCTGGAAGTGAGTAAGAACACGTTGCTTAGGCGTGACACCCTTAACATGCTCCTAATCATTATAAAGAAAGCACCAACGATTTTTCCAAGTGCAGTACTCATTTTTCTTACCAAAGACAATACGTTCTCTCTCACTCCAACATGCACACTCAGCATACCTAAGGCATGCTTTCTCCGGGCGCATCTTATAGCAGTAGTGCCACTGATGGAAGGAAGGCTCACCTAACCCACATTCCGTCCAAATAATATAAAACCCGATCAAGGTATCCCAAAAACCAGGATTGAGTTGCCCAGGCGCATATCTGATGAAAGATAGCATCCGTTGCAACCAAGGGTGTAAAGGCAACTTCACCCTTATGGTCAATAATATTTGGGTATAGAACATAACATGACCCTTGGGCGGTTTAGAGGGCAATTCTTTATGAAGTACCAAACGCATTCCTACACTGCGGGGGATACTACATGATTGCCTTAGGGCCTCAAGCTGCTTGTCGCTATCTAACAAGTTTTTCTCTAAATGGTCCGCTGTGAACTCAGAGTGAAATATAGGTATGGTATCAAAAACAACCCCCTCACCCACTGACATGAAGGAGGAAGAACCAATATTGGCTAAGGTTTGACAATTGCAAAGATCATCCAATGTTTCTTTTGTATAAGACTCCAACAAAGGCCCTAAAGACTCCAACATTGCAAGCTTAAACCTAGAGCTAGTGCTAGGGGAGCCCTCATCACTAGGACTTCCAAACTCTAACATCTACAACAAATAGAAACAAACTCTATCACTACATGAAAGATAGAAACATAAGGAAGTTCCTAGGGCATGAAGAAAAGCTCAACCAATTCATCATGTTCTCAACCAAATGCATGAACACAAAAACAATTCAACAAGAATGAAAGCATGCGATCTAGTGGAGAAGACTACCAACTTGAAGATGGTGCAAAGCAATGTCGGAATCCCTCTCAACTAGAGAACACTCTGCCTTCAAAGATTACTACCAAATGAGCAAATGAAGGCAAGGTAAAGAGTGGAAAGTTATCCTTCTTATATAAGTTCAACAGGATCAAAGAAATTCAAAATTCAAATTCAAACCATGAGAAAGGCCCACATGGAAAGTCTAGGGATTTTCAAACTTCAAATTTTTAGTTACCCCACTCCAAAAAAAAAAAAAAAAAAAAAGGTGGGGGAACACAACAACTTCATCAACGGAAGACAACTACAATTCTCAAAAGCTTCACACACTCTTGATCAAGATAGTGTGAAGCAAAAACAATTTATGGTGCCAACAAAAGCTTCAACAAATGAAGGGAAACAACAAATGTCAAAAGCTTCACACACTCTTGATCAAGATAGTGTGAAGCAAAACCAATATATGGTGACCAACACAAAGCTTCAACATCAAACAAAACTTCATCAATGGAGAACAACTACAATTCTCAAAAGCTTCACACTCTTGATCAAGATAGTGTGAAGCAAAATCAATTTATGGTGCCCAACAAAAGCTTCACCTACAAAGTTTCAACACCAAAGCTTCACCTACAAAGCTTCAACAACAAAGCTTCATCAATGGAGAGCAACTACAATTATCAAAAACTTCGCACACTCTTGATCAAGATAGTGTGAAGCAAAATAAATTTATGGTGCCCAACAAAAGCTTCACCTACAAAGTTTCAACACCAAAGCTTCACCTACAAAGCTTCAACACAAAAGCTTCATCTCCAAAGCTTCAACACAAAAGCTTCACCTGCAAAGCTTCAATACAAAAGCTTCACCTACAAAGCTTCAACGCTTTTACAAAAGCTTCACCTACAAAGCTTCAACATGAAAACTTCACCTATTAAAAAAAATATATTTTTGAAAATTCGAAATTCGAAAAAAAAAAAAATCAAAAAATCGAAAATTCAAAAATTCAAAAAAAAGGAAAAAATAAAAAGAAAGAAAGAAAGGGGTCTAGGCCTTCCTTTCTTTGAGCCTAACAACTTTCATACCAAATATATATGAAGGAGAAGTTTTGGGCAACCACTTAGAAAGGAAAATGGTGAAGATTTGTTTGGAAAATTGACTACTAGCAAGACACCTCCTTCGTCAACTCCCTCGACCGAAGACTTGGGGGACTCCTACCATATGTTACTGCACCTCAGTACTCGGAAGGTTCTCGACTACTCAGTGACTTAGATCTTTCAAGTTCCCAACCGAGAAGCTTTCCTCACTCGGGAAATTAGGGGAACACTATTTCAACCTACAGGACCCACCCATGAAGTTTCAACATGCAAACTTCAACAAATGAAAAAATTCAAAGAACCTAGTGAAGGATGCCTTAATGTATTTAACACAACATGTTGAATGAAGTAAAGCTTATTTATTGATACTTGATAAATTACAAATATGTGCATACACATGAATCAAAGCAAACAAACAAAAGGAGGCCTTCACAAAAGGTTGCTCAGGAAAAGTCTCAGCACTCCGCAAAGCCTTAGAAATAGAAGGCACCAAAGGGTGGTCATTTGGAGCCTCAGTTCTGGGCAAAACCCCAAAAAGAGGAGGCATCGGAGATTGATCATTTGGAGCTTCAGTACGTGGTACAACCCCAGAGGACGAAGGCAATAAATGCCTTTCGAACAAACTCATAAACCTTTGATGATCACTTCAAATCTGACCCTCGAATTCCTATAACTGGTCAAGCTTTCTCTTCATGTTTGTAGCATAGCTATGTGCAAGCATGTGCAACTGTTTATTCTCGTGCTTAAGCCCTTTGATCTCCTGTTTGAGACTTATCACTTTAGCCGCCAACAATTCAACTTGGCAGGTTCGAGCAAATAGGCGTTGGGCCATATTAGACATTGAACCCGCACATTGAACACTGAGAGCCAGAGAAACCTTAACAGCCAACTCATCGGACCGTTTGGAAAGTAGTCTGTTGTCTTTGGGAGCGAAAAGATTCTTGGCCACCACCGCAGCGGTTATGTCATTCTTCATCACAGAGTCCCCAATGGTAAGGGGACCAGTAGGAGATAAGAAGGATGGGTGCCATATGTTATCTTGAGGAGACATGGCTACCTCTTCCACAACATTCAAGTCCAAATGACGGTCGGACGGGCCAGACATTTTCAGAAAGGATAAGAAAAAATGAGGTACAGTAAATCTCAGAAGTATGAAAATAAAGGAGGAATTCCTACAAGCAGTAACTCTCTGAACGTACTTCTTGAACACAATTGGGGCCCCTATAAAAGAAAGGGCCACAGGGCCGTTTGTTCAAAAATCAAAGAGGCACCATTCTCCTAATTTCGAGAAGCAGATTTTCCTGAGTAAGATTTATTAGCAATCTTCACATGCGACATCAGTTCCTCGGATACCAAGAATAACTTTACCAAAGAACTCTGACGAAGTTAAGACACATAAATTTTGAAGGTGCAGCTACCCTACTATTCCCTACAAGGGTAAAGGAACAACACCACTGCTTGATAACTGGAAAATCCTTATGTGTGTCAACCTCCATGCTTCGTGGCAAAGTAGACTTGCAAAAATGCCCAACCTTTCTTCACAGCCGAGAAAGCATTCCCGACAAGATTGCCTGCTCAAAAATCGAAAAGGCACCGCTCTCTGAACTTCGAGAGCCAGATTTCCTTGGATAAAATTTGTCCACAATCTTCACACGCAACATCAGCTTTTTGGATACCACGGACCACTTTTTCAAAGTGCTCTGATAAAGTTAAAGCACGTGAATCTTGCAGCGGCCACTACGTTGCTCTGACCAAGAAGGGTAAAGGAACAGCATTACTACTCACTGTTGGGACAATTCCTATATATGTCGACCTTCATTCTCCATAGCCAAGAAGACCTGCCAAAAAATGCTCAACCCTTCCTCACATCCGAAAAGGCACTCCCAATTTAGTCTCTCGAAATACTCCATTTTCTTCTTCCTCGATAATACCTCTGCTAACCAGCCATATCAAAGCAAGAATATCTCATATCATCGGGGTTGAAAGCAAGAGTATCCCATATCATGCTTTTTCCCTGTCTTTTCCTTTGTCCTTGCTCTTACCTGCAGGATAAGGAGAAAGAATGTAGTCAGTCGAAACTTGAAATCAAACTTCCGATCTGGGACTGATTGCCCAAAACCTTTGCCTGGTTACTTACCTAGCATTGCTCTCAAGTACTCATCCTCAACTGTTGTCAAGGTCACGAATTCCTTCGGTAAATACCTCAAAACAGTTGGGACAATATTGGCTCTTTACACTGAAACTGCCAAGCATGGATGAGTTGTTGGGAAGTAGTGCTCTAAAGGACCATTTAAATGCAAGGGTTGCGCACAATTTCTGCTATACAAGAGATTGAAGCAGAAGGTTCAACGACGAGCTGGAACATATCATTACAGCACGACGCCCTTCCTGTAGAACCGCACAATCCAGACAGAAAAGTCTAAGTCAAATCCAAGCTCAGCATCGTTGCTCTAATTGAAGAGATTGAGAAGCCTCAACAGCCTTTTGCTAGCACCATCGTCAAAGAACAAAGCCTCACCACACCACATCCACTACTTTGTCAAACAGCAGAAGTATCCCATATCATCAGGATCGAGCATACTCCAGATTTGACGGACTTGTTTTAACCCTCAAATTCTGGAGTCGGCTCGCTCTTTTAGAGGAAACAAGAAAACCCTCCAGCCTAGTTCAAGAATACACCTGTGGAAAGTTAACAAGTACAACAAAGCATGCGCCGATTCATCCGTTACTTCTCCAAAAATAAGAGTATCTCATATCATCTCTTCTCCCTGTCCTCTTCTTTGTCCTTAGTGCTGAATAAGTGACAAGAAGAAGGAGAACAATCAGCCAGAACCCGAGATCAAGCTTCCAATCTAAGGCTGATTGCTTGGAACTCTGATTGTTTACCTTGTCTGTCACCTCTTTCGAGAGATCTCCTCGCTCAGAGACTTGGGGGACTCGTACTATAAGGTTTGTATCACACTTGACCAAGCCCGAAACTACAAGTAAGTTTCAAATGAAAATGATACATTACCTTGTGCATCAACATCAGCTAAAGATACCATTCCTGGATGGAGGAAAAGTATTTCCAGAGAAGAGGCCACATTTACCTATGGGGCAGAGGTAAGTGAAAATGTTATCACGCTTGGGTACTTAGAAGTTTCGTGATTACTCAATGGCTTGGATCTTGCAAGTCCCAAACCGAGGAGCTTCCCTCACTCGGGAACTTAGGGGAGCACTGTTTGTACCATACTTGACCAATCCCGAAATTACTGAGCACTGGTCAACAGTATATCGTCAAGGATCCACAAGAGTCTCCCTCCAACCAGGAGGCCAATCACAACACAACAAGTGTCGATATCAGAGGCCAATCATAGCACGACATGTGTCAATGTCAGAACAAAGCTAGAAACTCTCTTCTAAAAAAGGGGATCATTCTCTCACAATAATCCCTAATGTCATTTGTACTAAACTATTCACTAGAACTCACTAAAGGAGAGCTTGAACCTATGTATTTGTGTAAACCCTTCACAACTAATGCGAACTCCTCTACTCCATGGACGTAGCCAATCTGGGTAAACCACGATCATCTTGTGTTGCTTGCTTCCCTGTCTCTATCCATTTACATACGTATCCACACTAGTGACAAGAGTAATCTAGCAAAGGTCACAAACTTGACACTTTATGTTGTACCAAAGTCCTTGCTGATTTTGTGCATCAATAACACTTGTAAATTAATTATTCTTTTAATGTGCTTTTGTATTTTGTAGGAAAATAAAACTGCGTTAAAATTCATAATAACTAATTTATAAGTGCGAAAAATGTGAAACAAATATGCAAACGCTCGTGATCGCATCTTTTACGCTTTGACAATGTTTTAATTTTCAAACCCTCCAAACCCTATTTTTTAGGTGGAGTTGAAAATGTATAATAATTCATAATAAAAAGTGAAAAAACTATGTTAATGCTTGTTATCGCATTCTCTACGCTTTGAGATACTTCGTTTTAGGATTAGGGTTTAAGGGCTTAGGGTATGTGGATACTAATTTAGTGACAACGTGGTATGTAGATACTAATTTAGGATGGCGTTTTTCATTTGATTATTTATTAAAATAAAATATAATTTCATTAACGGGGTAACGGGTCGAGTCATATTAGTCGTTAATTTCAATGGGTCAAGTTTGAATCAGTCACATTACCCGTTCAATGGGTCAAGTTTGAATCAGTCACATTACCCGTTCAATGGGTCTAGCACAACACAATCCATTAAAAATAATTATAATTTTCCTAGAAATTGGGCCTCCTCTTCCTGCCTCTTCGCCTTTGACTCTAGAACGAATTTTCATATTTTAAAAAATAATTATAATTTTTCAATTTTATAAAAAAACTTAACCAAATTGCTAAAAGCCGAACTAAACTAAGACTGAACCGAACCGAATGAAACTAAACTCACCCCTATGCAACACTTCAGAAATGTTGTGTCCTTTCTTGAAGAAACAAAAGTTGAATCTCTTCAAAATAAAAGACAAAAGTCACTGTTTAGTTTTACAGTCCAATCATATTCCGTTTTACTTCCGAGTGAGAGGTCTCATATTCGAATCTTATGAATAGAGAGCTCAATACCAATTTATTCTCCACACTCTTAGTGTAAATATATCATTATCACAACTCATATAAACAAATTTTATTCAAATAAATAATTTAATTCGTAAATGAGTTAACAGGTTAAGTTATGGAAAAACAGGGTGACAAAAGAAGCATCATGATGGAACGATGTTGCGAATTTCTTAGATGTTTGCTCTTATGGATTTGAGTTTGAGTTGGCCTCTAAGCAATGAGGGCAAACTGCCATACTACCAAAACGGAAAACATAAATATTGAAGTCGTTTATCCATACTTCGGTTTTGTGTACTTTATTTATGGAACAAAACCATGGTCATGAACTCATGATTTTTGTAAGTACTTTGGCAGTTGGCACTCGACAAAAAGATATAAAGCTGAAAAACGAAAGCCTAACTTTCAGGATTTGAACCACACAAGCAAGTTCCACGCAACAAAGTATCTTTAACTCTTAATTAAGGTTAATGTAAAGAAACCAAGTAATTAACAATACAAATGGAGACTTGTTTACGTACAGAATCGCCAGAGAAGGATGATTGATGGTAGATGCAGAAGAAACTCCAAAAAAAGGCGTGGAGGGGAGGAGGGGGGGGGGGTGTGAACAGAAGACCAAAGTGATTTGGAGAAAAGATAGAATGTGACGAAGTAGTTATGGGATAAATAATCTAAAGGGTGACAATGAATTAAAGTGTGGGTATTTTCATCCGGTGGTTGGGAATTGTCGTTGTTGAGATGGGTCTGTATATTTTTCCCAGCCAAAAATTCCACTTTTTTACTGCATCATATTACATTTTTGACCCTGTTTTTGGGGCAGGTATATATTTACTTTATGTGTATCAACACATTTTTTTAGAAAATGAAGAGAGAGAAAGAGAACATGGGGGGGGGGGAGTGAGTAGGAGGTTTTGTTTTTGTTTTTGTTTTTTAATTTTAAAGATTAGAGATATTTTAATATCATCACCTATAGGTGAGACTTCGATAAAAATAGTAAAATTTGGACTTATGAAATTACATTATTGCCCATCATTTTTTTTGTGTGATAGAATACAAAGTTGTCTTTTTACCCTCTTTTGGTTGACAAAGAATGTTTCATTAATTAATAGAGATATAGATAGATTAATAGAATTTCATTTGTCGACAAGAATCTAATGAAATTATAATTATATTTTTTAACATATAATTGAAAGAAAATATTAAAAAATAAAAAATTATGGGCATTAAATTAATTTTATAAAACAATTTTTTTATTTTTTATTTTTTATTTTTTCAAAGCCTCGTAGCCAGGTAAGGGTAGCAGTTTTCTTCCACCATGTTCCCTCGAACTTAACGCCAAACTGCAAGACAAATGAAGCAAGAATCAATCTTTAAGTTCTAAGTAAATTTTTCCTATCTATTTAGGTCTCTCTGAAGATCATTCCTTTATTTGTAGGAAGGTAATTTGATGCCTCTTATTCTGTCGAGATCTTTAGGTCGGTTAGGAGATGAGGTTTTGTTGGGAAAATTAAACTAATCCCAAATTAGTCCAATTTAATTTCAAATTTTATGCTCACAAATGTACGAATATTTCCATAGTATAGAAAGAAAGCATTTAATCTCAGCCCACACAAATTAATTTAATTCTTTTCAACTAACTTAAATCTAATTGCAAAGTCAATAAAATTTAACAAATATTGATGAATGATGGATTTCAGAATTGAAACTAACAGTAAAAACAACTGAAGACAAAAAAGTTTGAAAACAACTTAAAACGTTGCAGCCAAGAAAGCAAATTATAATTCAGTCGAGTAAAGCACTAGATCGTTTGACTCACTATAACCAATCCAACTTATTTTCTGCAGTAAATTATTAACAAGTACTCAATCTCATTGATAGCCAGATTTCCCTAACTCATGTAATATCTATGGCATCTAAATTATTACGTATATTCCAATATTCAACCATCCATGGCATCTGGATTAGTTTAACATAATGAAACTCATTACGATCAGTGGAAATTTATATGAAGACTTCACAAATCCTAGAATGTCACATCTCGTCCCGGGCCCCCACCACATCCCGGGCTCAACTCCGCCATAGCATGATATTGTTCCCTTTGGGCCCCGACCACACCCTCACGGTTTTGTTTCTGGGAACTCACACGAGAACTTCCCAGTGGGTCACCCATCATGGGATTGCTCTCACCCAAACTCGCTTAACTTTGGAGTTCCAATGGAACCTGAAGCCAGTGAGCTCCCAAAAGGCCTTGTGCTTGGTAGAGAAGGGACAAACATATAAGGCTTACAGGATCCACTCCCCTAGGCGATGTGGGTTGTTACAATCCACCCCCCTTAGGGGCTTGACGTCCTCGTCGGCGCACTTCCGGCCAGGGATTGGCTCTTATACCAAATTGTCATATCCCAACCCGGGCCCCCACCACATCCCAGGCTCGACTCCACCATAGCACGATATTGTACGCTTTGGGTGCCAACCACGCCCTCACGGTTTTGTTTCTAGGAACTGTTGGAAATGTGCCCTAAAACCAATCATATGATGATACTTTACGGACATTTCAAACTAATGTAGTTTAAATGTAAAGGGCAAAGATTATTGTTTGAGCCGTCTCATATAAATGTTATATGCTTAAACGATAAGTCCAAGGAATATGTGATTCGAAGAATGCGATCTAAAGAAGTTAGATTCAGGAGACCATTCTTTCGTTGACACATCCTAAACGTTCCTGATCATAGGATTGTCAATTGGGCATTGACAGTCCGTTAAGATCAGTACGTGCTATGTCTTCTCTCAGGGAGAGTGACTAGTCTCGAGTCATTGGTGTGTGTGACATCAAGACAAGTACGTAGGTGCTCAATAGAGAATGAGTTCACTGAACACGATCAACGTAGAGTTCTCATATTCATGTCACATGAGAACTCATGGTTGGGATAATGCAAATTAGTCTTTTGACCTGAGGCATCACAGTTGTCTTGTGGTTAGGTCCTTAATCTTTGATTATGTCAAAGTCACTCCATCATGAGGGTGTCCACCGCATCGTTGGGGTTAAGCCACTTAGCCATGGAGGCAAGTGAATGCGCAACAAGGGATCTCTAACCTTCAAACTGTTTGAGGGAGAATACTCTATGATATGATTAAGAATCTTTGGCCAAAGTATGAATGAGATTTAGGAATGTGTTCCAAATCACATTCAAGGTAATCATATAAGCACAAGACTCACATTGGATAGTAGACATGAATAAACTATCAAACCAAACAATGTGGTCAAGAGTATTGTATTAGAGAAAGACCGTATTGCATTTGTAATTCTAAAACTGAATAGGTTCTCCACCTCTTCTGATTAGCTTGGGTAACCATGACATGCTGCTAGGCGTCAACCATGGTTTGTGGAAGCCCTAAAAGTGTATTATCACTAACGGGAGAATTGAAAGTAAGTTTCAATTCACAATCGATTTGAAAGAGTTTGAATCGCCCACTACCTCGCTAAAAGGAACCTAATGGATCGTACACCGTGTAAGGTAGAGATTGAAGATTCAACGGAGATGAGTAAGAATAATTAAATGGTTTAATTATTTATGGCAAGGATCAATTAATATGATTATTAATCAAACGAATAAGTTCGTTAAAAGACCTCGGGATAGTTTTGGACCTTAAGGCCCAATGGGCTTCGAACGTCAAGTCCATTGACTTAAGTTGTGTGACAACTTAATGAATAATGATTCACAAAGGCCCAAATAGCCCAATGAATACCCTAAGGCCGGCCATTTAGAGAAAGAGTGGGTTTGGGACTTATTTACAAGTTTGCCACTCAAATGAATTAAGGTATAAGTGTGACTTTATAGCCAAAATTCATTAAGGTTTTTTTTTTTTTGGGGAAATTGGAGAAACACAAACTCTCCTTTCTCTCTAGAAATGGCCGGCCACCCTTGAGGAAAACATCTAGCAATCTTACTTCCTCAAGGTCACTCATTTCTTCTCCAATCTTACCTTGGTGTGGAGACTTAGAGGTTCTCAATTTTGGGAACTTGGAGAAACCTTTTCATCCATCCAAATCCATGGATCTAAGATGCAAAGAATGAAGGCCCTCTCTTTGGGTGATTAGCCTTTGCTTATGCAAAGAGGAATCTACAAAGGTATTGATTTCTCAACTCACTTTGTTTTGAGTTGAGTCTTGGTTCACCTATCTACTAGGCTTTGAAGTTCATGGGCTAAGTTTTGTTTTTGAGTGCATATAAACATGATTCCGCCTTTTAATTGTTAATTGCATGTTGTTGATGTTGCTCAAATGAACTTGTTTTTCACAAATCTTCCTTCAGGAACTCACACGAGAACTTCCCAGTGGGTCACCTATCATGGGATTGCTTTCGCCCAAACTCGCTTAACTTCGGAGTTCCGATGGAACCCAAACCCAGTGAGCTCCCAAAAAGCCTTGTGCTAGGTAGAGATGGGAATATACATATAAGGCTTATAGGATCCACTCCCCTGGGCGATGTGGGATGTTACATAGAATGTGTTTAGGAGTTTGTCAGTAGAAAAAAGTCTCCTAAAATTTGGAGATAAAGTGGGTATTTATAGGAGAGAATGAGGAAGTGGGCCAAGCCTCTAGGGTTTAGGGGTGGCCGGCCCTAGGGTTGTATTTTAGTGGGAATATTTCAAGATATTTGTGTAAATAAATATCTTGGAGTAATTAGGTAAATATCTTAAATAAAAGGAATTAGGATTACTTACTTAAAAGAAGTCTTCTCTGATTAGGAATGTATTTATATTAAGAATAAGGAATTATTCTATCATAAATACATTTGACTTTTCCTACAGGCAAGGGTGCCTTGAGCAGTGATTGATCTCTACCTCAGTTGTGCGTTGCTCTTTCCTCATTTAATAGGGACAATCTTGTCCTTTTTGGGAAATAATCTACGTGTCAACTCCATGGTTTTTGGGATTATTTTTTTCCTCCACACTTAGGACCATCTGATCCTTATACCTTTGCGTGCGTAAGAGGGTTGTTCCTTGTAGTTTCATTGTTTTCCTCCATTTGTATTTCTCACAGGCAAAAAACTACAAGGTGTCTAACAATTACTTCACCCGTGACAACCTGTCCCTAATTTTCTATGTAATTTCCTTCCCGACTGTGTATTATGACCAGTATGCCCTTTTTGGCAAAGTAGAAACTGTTATGGATGTAGTTATTTGGCTTTTAATTTATTTTTCCTATTATGGTAATTAAATTGTACTCGTTGTTATGAATGCATAAGCGCGAGTTAGACACGAATTGGATTTGTAACGAAAAAGTTAGTAATGCTGTTTTTGATAAGGTGAGCCGGATTGTATAATTTTAAATTGTACCAAATCTTGTCACCTTTTCTCTTTAAAATTTGCCCTGTCACCATACTCACTCACCAATCACTTCACATCCCTCACTTTTTCATCCAATCAGAAACTGTCCCTCTTTCTCTTCTTCTCATTCCCTCTCTTTCAGGCCGTGTCTCCCTTCCTTCTGCAACCACTAAAAACCATTATCAAACCTCATGGATCGGAGCTCAAACCACCACCATTGTATCTCCCTCATCACCACGAGTCCATTTGTACAGGTGTAAGTTCTCAGAGCTTCGACTCAGGTGTAAGTTCTCTGATGACTTTTCGTTCGAGTTACAAGGTTTCAGTTGGTCTATATGCAACTACACAACTCCCTAGAGTCCCTAGCCTAAGTTTGAAGTTGAGCCAATGTGTAAACACGTGTCTTTGGGAAGTTAAAGTTAGGTCCGAGACTTTCAAGCTATTTTTAGTCCATTTCCGTCCACTTTTTGGACTTTTGAAAGGTACAATCTTGTTCTTCTCTTCACAAGCTTCATTTCCATATAAAGTACGTCGAAAATGGTTGAGAAATGAGGTCATGAACTTTTAAATTTTTTACAAAATCTCAGCAAAATTTTCCTGTTTCTGACGAACCAAACGGGTGCTCTAGTGCCAGCGGATGGTGGCGGAGGTCTAACGGAGAAGAAGGAGGAATATTTCGCTAAGTTGACGAAATATTCTGACGCCGTTAGATTTAATGGAATATTCCATCAAATCTGACGAAATATTCCCTAGGATCTACCAGCGCATGGGTGCGCGTGTGACAGCGTCCTAGCATCGCGTAAGGGCATGTGAGACCTCGTGGCAGCGCGTGGTCGACGTATGCGGCTCCGTGATGTCGAGTAGAATGTTTTCATATATTTAAATCCTCCGTTTAAGCAAACTATGGGAGATTTTCCTAGCCTTTTAGTGTATGTCATAATTAATTAATTACTATAGTTGTTTCACATATAGGAGAGAATTATCCCAAGGAGGTACAAGGTCAAGTAAGGCTAGGAGGCTACAATCCAACTACATATCAGTGAGTGGGCATTTGTTTTTTATATATATATATATATATAAAGTTTTATAGTTTCCACAAATGCTTTTGGATTGATATTATCCCTATCATGCCATGATTTATTTAATTTTAAAAATACTATAATATTGTTGAGATTTATATATTATCATGGCATGTTCATATACATTATACTTGCTCATCATGCATGCTTGCACCAGCGTAGTACTCGCCCTGGGCCAAGGCTAGGCTTCACGTGTATGTTCACAACGCACCGCATGCTCACCCTGGATCCATTATAGGTGCCAATCCTATCCTGCGTTGCAATAAGCAACTAGGACTCGTATATGATGCACCTAGCACCAGTCTTCACGTGATTGTAGTACTAGAGCGTATATTATGATTACACCTAGTCCTGTTCATGTCAGAATTCCTCTGCATGAACTCGTGTGTTAGCATAGATTGATGAGCACTTGATTTTCCTACGCTACGGTTGAGATATTGTGATTTGCATATTTCTTGGATTATTGTTGAATTACATTTGAGTTCATATTATACGTAGTATGATTTTCTGGAAGCTATACTTGTTTTACGGCGAGGGGTTAATATGTTCAGAAAATAACTATGTTTTATAAACCTTTGTTTTTGCCCACTCACACCTTCTGTTTTTTACCCTTCCAGGACTTAGTTAGTTTAATTCTCTGTGGCATAAAAGAGATCTCTGGTAGTTCTGACATTTCCATAAATAAATGTAGGAGCTTATTTCCAATTGTGTAATAAGTACCTTAACTAGTTTTGACTACTCTACTTAGGTTGTACTATCATCTATACTCTGACTACTTATGTTTTATGGGTTCTTCCCAGTACTGCGCACTGTTTTTATCAGCTTAAATAAATGTTAGCTTGGTTTAAATTTATCCATATTTTATGCATCACTTTCCTTTTGTTTACGTCACCTTCGGGTGTTGGCCAACATGCCTCAACTCCGGTCGGTGTGTGTCAGTTTGGTATCAGAGCATAGGTTTTGGTAGTCTTGCATTCCTCATACGTGTTTTAAGTCCTAATAATTTTTGGTCTCTTATGTCAGAATCATGCCACATCATAAAGAGCCACATGTCTCTTCTAAGACAAACTTTCCTGATTTTGGGCAACTCGGTGAGGCTATCGCCAGTGCCAATTAGTCAACAATTGGTCTTCCCCAAAGGACTACCTTAGAAACCCTATCTCATCTTCAGATAAATAATTTCTTTGGCAACAAAGGACCCGAATTTTCCGAGGCTTTGATTGAGCATGTTGCAAAGACTTTTGCAGTCTGCAGCTACAAGGGAATCTTCCAGCAAAACAATGGATCGAAACTACAACGTTGTTCTTTCGTAAGGGAGCAGAGTCATGATAGGCTCAAGAGTCACATCCATTGTTTCTATAGGATGCCATGAATTGGTATGTTTTCAAGCATTTATTTGAGGTTAGATTCACACCTCTTGAATACAAGGATCGAAAAAGAGACGAGTTTACAGAGTTGAAGCAGGGTAAAATGTCAGCAACAGAGTATCACCGGAAGTTCACTGATTTATCTCGTTATTGTCTTGCTATTGCTGAGAATCCTAGATAGATGTTTCGTCAGTTTAAGAAGGGGACTCATAAGCAAATGCGTTCTTCGGTGGCTTCTAGTCCATGCTCCACCTATCAAGAATTCTATGAGATTTTGCTTCATGTTGAAGATCCTTAAAATGGCACCAACGATGATGAAGAAGAAGATAATAGTAATACTCAGAAGAATAACAGCAGGGGGCAATCATCCTTTAGTCCTCGAAATACTCAAAATTTCAAGAAAAGTGGTAGCAGTTCTAGATCGTCTAGTGGGGGTTCAAATCCCAATACATCTAGAATGGGCAGTAAATTCACTGGCAATTCCTATTTCTAGAATCAAAGGAACTCCAACAATTCTGGTGCTCAGTTCTGTCACAGGTGCAATAACCGTCATTACAGTGAATATAAGAAGGGAAGTAATAAATGTCACACATGTGGTCAGATGGGGCACAAGCTTAGTCAATGTCCTCAGAATTAGAAAAATCAGCCTCTTACACTACTACCTGTAGTTCCTGTATAGCAAATTCTTAGACCTAGTACCTACCAACAGACAGGTTATGGTGGTGTTTTCCACTATCAGGGCGACATATCCCATTATACGGGAGGAGCGTATCAGTACCCACCTCATGTTTCGTATTACCAGGGCAGCTATTAGTAATACCAGGGAGGTTATACACTATATCAGGGTGGTAGAGCACAGTGGTATATTAGAGGACAATATTAGAATCTTGATGTAGCTTCTAGCAGTGGCAGCTTGGGCAGGCAAACAAACCAAACCAACCACGGTCGAGGCAGTCAAAGACATGGCAAACCATTCTTGGTAACTCTCTCTGTGGTATTGTAACAGGCAAAGAAACATTGACAGAAGAAGATGAAGACTTTTTAAAAGGAAACACACTTTCATCATGGATTACATGCCTTGATAACAGTAACCTTTGTGTATTCCTATTATAACACAACACTCCCTTATATCCAATAGAATAACCCAGAAACACACATTCATCATTTCTAGCTTGTAACTTATTGGCATTATAAGGTCTTAAGTAAGGATAGACAGCAGTACCAAAAATCTTCAAGGAAATCAGAGATGGGGACTATTCAAACAACTTAAGATAAGGAAACATTATATCTAAGTTTTGGCAAGGCATTTTATTAATTAAAAACATTGCATGACTACAAGCATGGAACCAAAACTTTTGAGGTAACCCTGCAGCACTCAATAATGTCACAGTAGTCTTAATAATATACCTATTTTTCCTTACTGCCAACCCATTTTGTTAAGGGGTATAAGGGCAAGAGGCAAAATGTAAAATCGCATTTTGTATCTAGAAATTCTTTAAACGACCTACTCATATACTCTCCTCCTCCATCACATTGTAGTGTCTTAATATTGCATTTGAAATGATTCATAACAAATGCACGAAGCTTAACAAACACGGTATAGACATCAAATTTATTAACAAGAGGAAAGATCCAAGTGAACCATGTGCATTCATCTACAAATATTACATAATATATGTAACCTTCAAGAAATACAGTGGGTGACGGTCCCCATACATCAGTATGCACTTTCTCAAAAGGAACACTTAACTTATTACATTTAGAAGGAAATGATTATCTAGTCATCTTACCCCTAATACAAGCTGAACAAATTGTGGACGCTTATCTAAAACAATAGATATCTAAGACTCCAACATTTTCAACTGAACTTCGTTGGTAGAATACCCAAGTCTTTGATGCCAAATTGAAATCTTCACAAGTTGTCCCAAAAGAGCCTAAGGTATATTATTTACTAGGTGAGAATAGTTGAAAAACTACTGCTGAGGAATGTAATACAAGCCATTACTACTACTCCTTCCTCTCATTAGAATTTTCTTTGTTTCCTTGTCCTACACCCAAAAACCAAGTTCATCAAGTATAACATAGTAGTGATTATCTTTGCATAGTCTATACACAGATAATAAACTAGCTGCTAATTGAGGAACATGGAAAACCATTTAAAGAGTTAAGGGTTTGGAAGAAGTTAAAAAAGAACCCAAACTAGTATTGGCCACAGGTAGACCTTCTCCATTGCCCACTATGATCCTTTCATTGACTTCAAAATGAGTGACAAGTGTTAAATGATCCAGATCAACTGTCATATGGTGTGTAGCCCTTATGTTGAGCACCCAATGTTACTGTGAAGAAGAAGCAAAGTTTTGCTAAGCTTGTGTAGTGAGAGTAGTCAAAGAAGAAGAAGGTTGAGCACCTTGATATGCATAATTTCCTCGATGATAACAATTAAGAGCAGAATGACCTTTCTTCCCACATATTTGACATTCCAGAATTGAAGGGATTGAGTTTGAGCTTGCATCATACCTTGAGTAGCAATTAGGAGCTGTGTGTCTTTTTTTATTACATGTTTGACATTCAACAATCAGTGTTGTCTTAGACCTAGCATTGCCATTCCAATTCTGCCAAGTTGATCATCCTTTAGAACTACCAGAAAAACCATTACGACTTGAACCTCCCGAAAAACCATTGGAATTGCCAGAGAATCTGCCATTATTATGCCTATTGTATCTGGACTTATTGTTAAACCTTCCATTGTTGCCTCCATGATTATGATATCCCCTATTGTTCTGAAAAGTCCCATTCCCTTGTTGATGAAACTGAGGCAGAGAAGCCTGAGAAATAATGCCTTCAGTTGGTCTGTTAGCATTACTCTGAGAAGAATTATTAGCTTCAGAGAGAAGCTCCTTGATCTTGTGAGGAATGAGCATTAGATGATTCTCCTTGACAATACATGGTTGACATGGGAAAATTCAAAGTAGACTGTGAATCTTCAGCTGTCCTCTTAGTTGCCAACAATTATGCTCGAAACTCTTTCAAAGAAATAGGAGTTTCACAAGCCATAATCACAGTACGAATCATATTAAACTCAACTGGTAAACCAACAAGAGCAACAATAATAAGGTCATTCTCAAACGCTACTTCACGCACTGCCATAAGCTGATCTTTAATAGCTTTAAGCCTCAACATATGCTTTTCAACACTATCAGACCCTTTCTTGATAGTCAACAATTCAGTTTTGAGATGATTCACTCTTGCTCTTGAAATTGTAACATATCTGTCCCGACAATTCATCTAAGCTTTATGTGCAGTTTTACATCCTACAACATATTCCACTACATCATCACTTAGTGTAGCAAGAAGAAGACTAACAAGAGCTCTGTCTTGTTTAATCCATTCATTATATGCTACTGTAATCTCAGTGGCATACCACAATCTTCAGTGAACATAAACTTTGGTGGACACATAGATGTGCCATTAAAGTGATCAAATAAATCATATTCCTTAAGCATCGATCAAAATTGAAATGACCACTTGACAAAACCTTCCACTTTTAATGTATTCATAGCTAAACTTCTTGTAAATGTAAAATCAAAGATCTTCCACAAGATAGGACTTCAACAGGAACAAGAATTCACCAAATTATACACCAAGATTCAATGAAAAGTACAGCGAAAAGCTTTGTGCTCAAATCAGTTCGCAGAGTATCAACCAGTAAAAAGTTCCATGCTCAATTCAATCAGCAATTCACTAATCAGACATAATCAATTCACAATAGGCGTAATGCCTAAACAGTAAGGAGCTTCATGCTTAAAACAATCATCAATTCATTAATCAGAAAGAATCATGGCTTCGTGCCCAAACACTAAGGAGCTTCGTGCTCAAAACAATCATCAATTCATCAATCCGAAAGATTCAATTCACAATAGGCTTCGTGCCCTAACATTTATCACAGCAACAAATCGCAGATCCATAGCTACAGCATGAAATTGAACATAAATTCTAGAAAATATTCACCAGAAAATGCAAGAATCGAACAAATTGATAGGAGCATATTTATTCTAATTAGTTAGCTTGTTTTCTTGCATTTACATAGCTAATTTCTACTTGTTAGAGTGTTTTAAGCTATTTTCGTGTGTTTTCAGGTTCAATTGACAAAGTTGGCAAGAAAGTGCAATTTGGAGCATTTTAGAGCAGTTTTGGGCTTGGAATGGATTGCACATGCATGGAGCAAGGTGGATGGATGAATTTGAAGATCAAGAGAGGGTAGGAATGTGCTTAATATCTGGAGAAACAAATTTGGAAGCATTGAAGATAAGGAATCAGCTACAAAGAAGGAACATTATCCAAATAACTTTATCTTATCCAAACCTTATCCAATCTTATCTTATCTTATCCTATCCTAATCTTTTGCTACCTTAATTCATGCTACAAGGGGGATATCCAAATGACATTAGAACACCTAAATATAAGGTTTCTAGAAGCCTTATCCTTCTCCTACATTGATGCCACACCTATCCCTTTCTAAAAGCCTAAATCTATGCCGCATGGTCCCTTTAGTTTTCTTCTAGAAGCCGTGTATCCCCTATCCCTATTCTTTTTGGTAACTGATTTCTAGATAGCCTTTTCCTTGTGGATTTGGAGTGTTTAATTCTTCTCCAAAACAATGACTCTATGCCGTGTGTTTTAGCCCTATAAATACTACATTCTGCCACATAAATCAAGCACCACCCTCTACCATCAGATCACCACACCATCCAGCACACCTTAAGAGCCTAAATTTAGAAAATCCCCATTATGCCGTAGCAAGGAACAAAGGAGGAGCCACTTGGAGCCATGCTTGCCATTCAAGACGTTGGATTGTTGGAGCGTTTCTAGGTGTATTCTATTCTTTGTTTTCAATGTTTAAATTTAATTATCTTTGTTTTGCGATCATGAGGAACTAAATTCGTTTTAGTTAGAGGTGAATTCAAAGCCATGAACATATATGTGATATGAATTGATTTCCTCCAGTTTTTGTTTCTTGAGTCTTGAATGTGATTTGCTTATCTGAGTTATTAAAACTTATTTATGTATGTTGATTGAGGGTCGACACTTAATTTGCATGCATGAATTTGATGCTAGAGTATAAAGGAGTTTCACCTAATCGTTATGAACTTATATTCACAAGTAGTGGAAGTCACTAGTCATGATTGTGTTAAGTAAATTCCATGGAAGGAGTATCATGCAGTTCATAGTTACGAATGGCATGTCAATGCTTACGATTTTCACAAAGCTTAATGATCTTTGATTGTATCTCTATTATGTTGTTCATGTAGGGAACTATTGAAGAATAATTTGGTTGCCAATGTGTATTCCATCCAATTCAATGAAATTAGGAAAATCTGAAAGTTAATTTGTGCTTTTCACAATTAATTTGGGGCATTGTCATTCATGGTTTAAAGAAAGAATAACTGGAAATCGATTTATATGAATATGTGTCATGTGTGGACATGAACCCTCTAGCTAGCCATTCCCCCATTTAAACACCCAATTTCGTCCAAATTGTTTAGAGTCTTTAAATCTATTTGTTTTTATTTTAATTTCAACCAAAATCCAATCCCTCTTTACTTTGTTGTGTCAAATAAGTTAGAATCTATCCAAACTTGTGTTTTTAAGTATTTTGACTCAAGTTAAAAGTAATTTTCGTCCAAATCATCCTTTAGTGTCTAGTTTGAGTCTATTTGATTGTTTTGTGCTGTTTTGAGTCATTCTAGTTTGTTTTGAGTCATAAGAGTCTAGTTTTCTGTTATTGAGTCTAGTTTAGTGATTTTGAGTTTAAATTGAGTAGATTAGCATCCCTTCTAATCCTCGGCCAAAACGATCCCTACTTTCATATACTACAATCATAGGGTTTTAATTTGACTGTTAGAATATTTCACATCACAAATATAACCTGATTCTTCAACGACAGATCGAAACCAACACCTCTCCAACGAAAATAGAAACCTTCACGCAAAACTCACAAAGCCTTCGCAAAAACACAAATTCCAAAGCCTAATGAGCTCACCAGGATCCTCCTCACATATTCACCAAACCTAAGCTCTTGATACCATCATAACTAAGGCAGTTTCAGCCATTGAAACATACAGAAAAGCTTGAAAATATGAAGCTATGAAAATCGCAGACGAAGAGAGAGAGAAAGAAAAAAGAAACTTGCAAAAGAAGCTGATGTATTGACTGAAAAAATCAGCAATTACAATATTATCCAGCTCTATTTATAGTAGTTGTCAAAATTAATGACTAAGAAATCTAACAAATCTAACTACCTTTGCTGATGTGTACAAATACATTAAAATGACATAAATACCCCACCATATACTATTAATAATCAAATCATTGAGCGAGTTGGTGAAATTGCCTACCGACTTGATCTACCTCTAGAATTGTCAAGAATGCACAATGTGTTCCACGTGTCCATGCTATGGAGATACGTCTCTGATCTGTCACGTGTGATTCCTCCTCAGCCTTTAGAGATTAACCCAAATTTGACTTATGATGAGGTTCTAGTGACAATTCTTGATTGGAAAGACAAGGTCCTTGATGCGTTACGAATGTGACACACAAATTAAACCCTATTTGTGACAATTGTAGTAGTGATGTAAGTAGGGATCGTTCTAACCGGGGATTAACTAGGGGTGCTAAACACTTGACTCAAAATAACTAAAACTAATCTTTAAACACTTAATTCACTTAACGAATACTCAAAATAAGTCCACAAGACTCCAAAGACTTAAAAACACAAAATAAGATAGATTAAGATTAAACAAAATATGGGGGGATTGAGGTTTTGACGAAATTAGACTAAAATGCACAGATTGTGATTAAGGGCAAAATGTAAATATGAATGTGATGAAAATATGGATGAATGCTAGCTAGAAGGTTCTTCTCCACACATGTTGCACTTGCATACAAGATGATTTTCGGTTGGTCTTTCGATGAATTACGAAACTCAACACCCCGGGTTAATTAGGTCCGCTTAAATTAACCGTCAAGTTTTCCTTAAGTTAATGAATTGGATGATTGCATGCGACAACCCAAAGCATTCCCCACAAGTTCCCTACATGAATTGCATAATAGAGATACAAGCAAGAATCATTAAGCATCATGAAAACTATAAGTGTTGACGAGGCATTCGTTACTATGAATTGCATGAAACTTATGCCAAGAATTTACTTAACGCGATTGTTTATAAGCAGCCTCCACTACTTGTGAATATAAGTTCATAACTATTAGGTGAAACTCACTTATATTCTAGCGTCATATTCATGCATGAAAATTAAGCGTGCACTCTCAATAAACATACATAAATAGGTTATCAATCAAATAGTTAAACAAATCGAATCCACAACTCATGAACTTCCAACCAAAGGTAATCAATTCATATTGCAAGCGTAAACATGTATTTCAAATCCCCCCCTAGCCAAGGGGGGTTTAGTTCCTCATACGTACAAAACAAAGATAAGTAATTTTAACCATTGAAATCAAGGAAAAGAAACACCTAAAAATTCCAACAACTCAAACTTGAATTGTATGAACGTTTAGGCCCTTCTCCTCCTCTTTGTTGCGGCACAAGGTCTAAGGATAGGTTTTGGGTTGGTGTTTGTATGTGGAATGGATGTGTGATGGTGGAATGGATGGTTTCTAAGGGATTGTGGATGGAAATGAAAGGGTTATGCACGGGTTCTAAATTGAAGTGGATGGAAATGATGGGTTTTGCACGGCTAAGATGGAAGTGTGTTTGTGTTGTGGTAGATTATGGAGAATTTCTGTGGTGAATGGAGGTGTGTATGGGAATGAATGATTTGTGGCTGCAATGGATGCTTATTTATAGGTAGATGAATGATTAAAAGAGGGAATATGACAGCTAGGAGAGAATGTGGCTGCCATCATGAAGAGTGAATGGATGTGCTGGAATTGGTAGGGGAAAAGCTGGAAATGGGATGGGTTATGCACGGCAATGGCTTCTTTGGTGCTGAAAATGCATGTGAAAGCATGTGAATTAAAGCTAGGGTGAATGATGATGAATGCATGTGGATTAAAGAGTGAATGGTGGCTGCAATAATGATGGAAAAACAGCTAGGAAAAGAATGATTAAAGAGGGAATGCATGTGGAAGTGTGGCTGCAATGAAGGATAAAAGCTGGAATGGAATGGGATGCAAGGCAAGGTGATGTTTGATGCTGGAAATGAATGTGTTTGCATGTGAATTAAAGCTAGGGTGAATGATGATGAATGCATGTGGATTAAAGAGGGAATATGGAAGAGAATGTGGTGCAATGATGAAGTGGGAAGCTGGAAATGCAAATGGGATGCACTGCAAGGTGATTGTGGATGCTGAAATGGATGGTTTTGCTGGTTCTAAGGCTTTGTTTGATTGGGCTAGGCCCTTTGTTTTATGTCCTAAAGTGCATACAAGGCTTCAATTTCGTCCAACACTTTGGCTCCAAGCATAAGCTATCCATTCTAAGCCTAATTTTGCTCCAAAATGCACCTTTTTGCTTCCTTAGCCATATGAACCTAGAAACACACGAAAATGGCATAAAGGACTAAAATAACTAAAGAAACACAATGTAAATGCACGAGAACAAGCCAATTAAGTCGCATAAATATGCTCCTATCAGTCCTCATAAACAAAATCGTTCGCATGGTGAAATTCTCATGGAGAAACCACTATGTTGAGTAAGCTACCTGGGAGACTGATGAGCGTATGCGAGATCTTTGTCCACATTTGTTCTTTAATTATGATCTTCAGTAGTGTTGAAATTTCAGGGTCAAAATTTTTTTAAGCGAGGTAGGTTGTGACGACCCGTCCCTAATTTTCTATGTAATTTCCTTCCCTGAGTGTGTATTATGACGAGTATGCCCTTTTTGGCAAAGTGGAAACTGATGTGGACATAGTTATTCAGTTTTTAATTTATTTTTTCTAATATCATAATTAAATTGTACTCGTTGTTACGAATGCGTAAGCGCAAGTTAGACCCAAATTGGATTTGTAACGAAAAAGTTACGCTTAGTTAAAGTGCGTTAACAACGGCTAAAATTGTTCACGCGTGTGCCAATTATTTAATGTTGGGAATACTTTTTTTTGATAAGGTGAGCCGGATTGTATAATTTTAAATTGTACCAAATCTTATCACCTTTTTCTCTTTAAAATCTGTCCCATGACCATACTCACTTACCAATCACTTCACTTCCCTCATTTTTTTCTGCCAATAAAAAAACTGTCTCTCTCTCTCTCTCTCTCTCTCTCTCTCTTCTTCTCCTTCCCTCTCTTTCAAGTCATGTCTCCCTTCCCTTGGCAACCACTAAGAACCATTATCAAACCTCATAGATCGGACCTCAAACCATTACCATCGTACTCCCCTTATCACCATGAGTTCATCTGTATTAACCGATTCTAAAATGATGAGTTTTGAGCTTCCAACTCGAAGTAGCTCAGACCTCTGACCAAGGTGTAAGTTCTCTGATGACTTTTCATTCAAGTCACAAGGTTTTGGTTGGTCTAGATGCAACTGCACAACTCCCTGGGGTCCCTAGCCTAAGCTTGAAGTCGAGCCAAGTGTAAACACGCGGCTTTGGTAAGTTGGAGTTAGGTCTAAGACTTTTGAGCTATTTACAGTCCATTTATGTCCACTTTTTGGACTTTTAAAAGGTAAAATCATGTTCTTCTCTTCCCAAGCTTCATTTCCATATAAAGTACGTTGAAATTGGTTGAGAAATGCGAAAGTTATGAAGTTTTAAAAATTTTACAAAAATCTCAGCAAAATTTTCCAGTTTCCGACGAACCAGACGGTGGACGGCAGCGGAGGTCTGCCGGAGAAGAAGGAGGAATATTCCATTAAGTTGACAAAATATTCTGACGTCGTTAGATTTAACAGAATATTCCTTGGGATCTACCACCGTGTGGGCGCATGTGGTCGCGACCTGGCGGTGCATGGCGTTGCGTGAAACCTCGTGTTGGCGCGTGGTCAACTGTACAGTTTCGTGATGTCGACTGGAATGTTTTCGTATATTTGAACCCTCCATTTGAGCAAACTATGGGGGATTTTCCTAGGCTTTTAGTGTATGTCCTAATTAATTAATTAATATAGTTGTTTCACATATAGGAGAGAATTATCCTGAGGAGGTACGAGGTCAAGCAAGGCTAGGAAACTACGATCCGACCACGTACCAGTGAGTGGGCATTTGTTTTTATATATTATATATATAAAGTTTTATGGTTTCCACAAATGCTTTGGAATTGATATTATGCCTATCATGCCATGATTTATTTAATTTTAAAAATACTATTATATTGTTGAGATTTATATAATGTCATGGCATGTTCATATACATTATACTTGCTCATCATGCATGCTTGCACCGGTGTAGTACTTGTCCCGAGCCAAGGCCAGGCTTCACGTGCATGTTCACATCGCATCGCATCGCAGGCTCACCCTGGATCCATTGTAGGTGCCAGTCCTATCCTAGGTTGCAATAGGCAACTAGGACTCGTATGTGAAGTGCCTAGTGCCAGTCATCACATGATTGTAGGGCTAGAGCATATATTATGATTTCGCCCCTCCAAGACTTAGTTAGCTAAATTCTCTATGGCGTACAAGGGATATTTGGCGGTTCTGACATTTCCATGCATAAATGTAGGAGCTTATTTCCGATTGTGTAATAAGTGCCTTAACTAGTTTCGACTACTCTACTTAGGACGTACTGTCATCTATGCTATGACTACTTATGTTTTATGGGTTCTTCCCACTGCACACTCTATTAGCTTAAATAAATGTTAGCTTGGTTTAAATTTATCCATATTTTATGCATCACTTTTCTTTTGGTTACGTCACCTTCAGGTGTCGACCAGCATGCCTCGACTCCGATCAGGGTGTGTCATCACCCTTTTACATTGAATCTTTTGAAAATGTAATTAAATGTTGTACTGTGCTATTATTTTTTTCTTTCATTTGTTGCACATATTTTTTTTTTCCACTCTTTCTTGCGGGGTTTGGTTTCTTCTGAGTAGTGCTGGAGATTATACCATCTTTGAGAGATGTACCACAATTATGAAAATTATTGTAAAATTTTGAAGGTATGGCCTAACTCATGAGATTGGGTTTTATTTCCTTTTCGCATTCGTTGATGTTTGAACCATTAGACATAAAAAGATAATGAGAGAAAGGGTTGTAAATGAAGAATAAGAATATGTAATATGTTCACCAAGTATCCAGATTGAATGAGAATGTATCATATCATTGTTTTTTGTGGCAATGGTAGCGGTGATGACGATTGTGGTGGTGGTGGCAATTATAGTGGTGGTAATGGCGATGGTGGTGTAAAGTTAGTATTTAGTAGTAGGTGATATCACTTTATCTCCAAAGGATAAAATGTGTGTAGAATAATAAATAATGTCATTTTTAAAAATTATTATAGTAATTCAAAATATTGATGAAAAGCTCAACTTCAGTTTTTATGAAAATAGCTTTTAAACGCTCCTATATGCTGCTTCTAAAAATTGTTCTCTAAAGACTATTGCTTTTAAAATCAATACGATATTTTACACTTTTGTACTGCTTAACTTTAAAATGAAGTAGTTTTGGTAACAAATAAAAATAAAAATAAAAATAAAACCAAATGGGACCTAAAATCTCCCCCTCGTCTTCCACATTTTTTTTAAACTACACTATTTTATATTAATTTCCTAATATTCAAGTGGTTTTGCCCCTTGATTGGATTATAGACTAATTAATGGTATCGCGCTTAAAATTTTATCTTCATATGATTGCCTTTTAGGCCATTCATCCAACATTGAGGTGGTGGTTGATGAATCAATTTTTTGTTATATATTTCACCCCATTCTCAGTATCTCTTAGTAAGATTTAGATACTATATTTTGTATTTCTAATATAAGACATGTGAATCTCTTCTAACGAAAAGTGATAAAATAGAAGAATTTTAGTCTAATTCGAAATTGACAAAAAGTGATCCAATCGACATTTAGTTCAACAAATCATGCTTTTGTCTTTATATTCCCCCAAGGAAAAAAAAATATTTTCTTTTCTAAAGCCTTTTTTTTCTTTTTTTGAGAGAAATATAAATTTTGCCATCAATACAAAAAATTATAAATAATGAATTGTCCTATTGATTAGAATTTTACTTTTCAACCGAGGACATTTGAGTTTAAACTCTCTAAGTATTATTGTTTGGGCCCAAAATGACAATTTAGGCTGAGACTCTTGGTCCGGGGGTCTTCCGAGGGTATCATGGGCCGGCTAGGTATTGAGGGTTGTCGAGTCCTTTTGTGAGAAGGATGGATTTGGATAAAGGCGAATGTTGAATCCTTGTACCACCAGGGGTGTTAAAGCTGAAGGCACTGTGAATCAAGGAATGAATCTAGTTCATTATGAAGGTGGGTTCAAAGTCCTAGTTCAATTAGGATTTACCGAGTCCTAGTTAGATCAGGATAAAGAGTCCTAATTCGAGTGTGGTTCTAACTCGGCCAAGAGTGGTTTCACTGCTATAAATAGAAGAGGGAGTGCATCATTCGAGCCTCTCCAATTCAACACACAAACTGCCCTGTGCAAACTCTCTACATGAAACCTTTCAACAATCTTGAGATTTTTATTTTCTTTTTCCTGCCGACACATCTTCAGTCTGGATAAACAGCACTGTGAAGGCAATCAACGACATCTTCAGTTTAGATAAATAGCATTAGAGCTGTAGAATCAGCCGATCAAGGAGCACCTTCAGTTTGGATAAACAGCACTGCTTCTCGACCGACTAATTACTTATTGGCAGAGGTCATCTCATTAGCCTTCTCGGCGAAGTGAGGTGTTACAGGTTACTACATTCAGCACATTGAAAACCGAATTTGATATTGAACTTCGCAGAACTAGCAGCATTGTCTTTAGGCTTTAGAACCTGAACGCTGAGACGTGTTCCTTCCTTGATCGCAGTCACAAGATTAAGAAGTCAGCAACGCGCTCGACGTAACATCAATACCATTTACTCCTCGGCCGAGCTCGGTAGACGAGTTGGTACGCCTCACACACAACTGAAGGATGTAATTAGCTTATTGATTACATGGCCTGCGTGCCACGTAGGCTTGGTAGTTTTTAGGGTCAACAGTTTGGCATACCGAGTAGGACTCAGTGCTAAAGCTACGAAGTTCATGACCATTGAGACACAGTCAATAAAAAAGGAAATAAGGATGGATAAATCAGAGACTAACCTTCCACCTATGTTCGAAAACCCAGATCATGATGGCATGTCACAAGCATAGAATCCTCCTGCTGCCATCACACCCGAAGCCACAAATGCGACACACCGAGAAAAGGAAGTTAGTCTCGGCTGATAAGCTCGTGATGCGAAGAAGACTTAAAGAGCAATCTCAAAATTTTAGTCGAGAAGTAAAAATCATACTTGAGGTAATACGCAGTAATGGCGAGTCACACAAGAAATTGCTCGAACTATTGGTTAGTAAAGTTTACGAAGGTGGACCCATTGATCGCTCCCAACAACTTCCACTTAAGAGTAATCTGTTATAAACGATACAGGCCGAGATAGGATCTGCTCGACTCAAAATGATCGACTTGGAAGAAAGAAAAGGATCAAGCAATAGATTAGACGAATCCGACTAGAGAGAAGAACAACATCCATTGATATGATCGAGGTCCAAACAATGATCGATTCAGCCTTGAAAAAGGAGCCGAAGTTTCCAAAATTCATCCATCCATACTCATCTTATGTAGAGAAGTTCGAATATCCTAAAGGCTTTAAGATCCCAGATTTCAGCCTTTTTGGTGGAGAATCGTCCTTGTCCTCATTAGAACAAGTAGCTCGGTTCACTGCACAATGTGGAGATGTTGATAGTGACTTCCATAAATTGCGACTATTCAACTTCTCGTTGACAGGCTTGGCATTCGCGTGGTACATCAACCTCCCACCTAACTCCATCCAAAGTTGGGAGGAACTGGTCAAAAAATTCCATTAGCAATTTTATCTGCTAGGGATGGAAATGTTAGTTTCTTCATTGGCCAGGATGGTTCAAGCATCTGATGAGTCATCAATGGATTATCTTACAAGGTTTAAATCGACCAAAAATTGGTGCCAAGTACCTCTCCCTGAAGTTGAATTTGTTAGGCTCGCTTTGAATGGGTTGGATGTGGAGTACAAGAAGAAATTCCTGGGGAAAAACTTCCGTGACATGTACGAACTAGCTCAACATGTTGAGTAATACGATTATTTACTCTAAGAAAAGAAGACTTCGAACTCCCCGTCCAGAGGAACAATTGACAAAAACCCCACGGTCAGTTATGCGTCGGCTGAAGCTAAAGAATATGCCAGTAAAGACGCGGCCGAAATAATAATCGATAAACCATATATATGCAAGGCGTTGGCTTATGCCAATCCCAAAGATGCCAAGACTCGCTGGCCCCTGAAGAGTCTCCTATCAAAACAGCGAAAGTTTATACTTTCGACATTACTAAGGTCGACGCCATCTTCAATCAACTGCTACTTGCCAAAATTATCAAACTTCGGCCTAGGCATAATATCCCCAAAGCCGAACAATTGAAAGGAAAGACGTATTGCCAGTACCATAACTCGAACAAGCACACGACAAACAACTGTGTCGTGTTTCGAGACACCATCCAAAGCTGGATTGACAATGGTAAACTCAAGTTTCCAGAAAAGAAAATAGGCATCAACATTGACCCATTTCCTACGGCGACAATAAACATGGTAAATGCTCATCTGCTTAAAGACAAGGGCAAAGGAAACCAAGTTCGTTCCAATGCAACACGTCCCAAAGCAGAACTCTCGACAACGGCTCAAGATTGATTTATTTTCAAACAAGCCGCCTAGAGATTTTTCAAGACCAGCTTTTGTCGAGCCCATGTCAGACTCTAAAACGCAGAACAAGCGGATGGACCGGCGATTTTATGTAGTCGGTGTAAGGCAAATGTCATCTTCACCAAGCCAAAAGAGAAACCACCTCAGGCTATAATACAACGGCAGCCTCATATAGTCGCAACAACACCTCAAAAGGTGCTCGGCATAGGACAATGCTAGAGAGTTTTCGATAGGCTCAGCCCTCAGACACGGATCTATGAGCAACCTTCGACCAGACTGCGCCTTGGCTTCGACACACCATTTTATAACGAGGACTATTATGCGCGCAAGCTCAAGTTCTTCCGTGAGCCAAAATACCTTCAAGCCACCTAAGCTATACGACTAATGGTGGTATAGTTACAATTCTTCTACCGACGTGTATACCGCACTCTCCATATCGTAGAAACGCCGGCGCCAGCGAATAGATTGCATGGCCCATCAACAAGCGACTCAGGCTACCAAATGGCAACCAAAAGAAATAACAGATAACAAAGATGATTGACATCCCCTAGCAATCATGGCCGAATTACTTCACGGAAAGAAGGTGATCAATCAAAATTTTGAGACCACGATAGAAGAGTCTGAGAAATGCATCAAACTTCTTCTCCGGCCTGAGGAAATGAAGGCTCATTTCGAACATCTCAAGAAGGAAGTGGAAAGCAAATTTCCTCCATTGCCTTCACAAGAGCCATTAATAAAGGTTCGACGAAATTTACACCCCCCATTTCTCGACGAAGCCTTGGAGTACATGTGGGAATTTCACAAGAAATATTTCACTAATGACCTATATGGCTCACCAAAGGCATGTCAAGAGGTTCTCAACCTGGCACGAACTTGCCCTAATATCAAGCAGATTATTCAAAAGACTATTGATCGGGGAATAAAGGCCATGTTCCAACATATACAAGAAGCTCAAGTTCTCAGCTTCGAAGTCGACCCATATACTGATATAGATATTACCGAGCTTCCTTTCTCCCTCGTAGACCTCCAATATTTACCATACCATTTTGAAGTTTTCTCAACCGTGTCTCTTTTCGGCCTGACGGCCTATGAGAAAGAGCACGTGGCATGGCTAAATGCTTACCTAGACATGAGGGATGCTAGAATTGCCTATCAAGAGCGTGCCCGTAAGGCGTCGCAAGGACGAGATCGGTCTCCAACGTCTAGCGAAATTGGGGATAGCAATAAGAATGAAACGGGAATGTTGGATGCACCACAGGAACAATTACTTGAAAAGAAAAATGATCAAGTCAAGGACACTTCAAAACAGGACACTTTGCTCGATAGTCTGGAAGACGACGACCATAACCCAATGGGCTTTTCAGTTCTCGATAACATAGAAATTAGCATGGTCCACGTTCTACCGACTAAATTTTAGCCAACAACATCCCAACCAAATTTCTTGGATGGTGATGTGGCTGCCGAAGAAGCAACGCAAGTCGACTTTGTCATCATGGAGGAAGACGAGCAAGTAAGCAAAAAAGGCAAACTCAAAGCAGCACTTGTCGAGTTGTTTCCCCACTCTTCCTGAGCCAATCTCCATCATTTAAAATTGTTGTATGTCATAACTCACATTGAATGATATCCAGTCTTTAAAATCTTCGTCGACTGCGGAGCAACGGTCAACATCATGCCCATATCCATCATGAAAACATTACGTCGCTCTAACAACGAATTTATCCCATCAGGATTCACCATGACTAGCTTCATCGAAGACAAATCCTAAACCAAGGGGGTACTTCCGTTAGAAGTCAATATCGCAGGTCGTAATCACATGATTGCATTCTTCATCATCGACTCGAAGATTGAATATAACACATTGCTCGGTTGGGATTTGATACATCAAACAGGCTGTATCCCTTCATCGTTGTATCAAGTCCTCATATTTTGGGACAGCAAATTGGTCGTGGTTCATCAGGCCGATAGTCAGCCATTCAAAGCTAACATGATCCAAGCACATTACTACGACAACCACGTCGGCTGCATAACCTTGCACGGTTTTAATGATGAAGCACGGCCGACTCAGATTTCAGTTCAAAAAGCCAACAAGGTTGGTACTGAGACTGTTCAACAGGATTCGATGAAACTCGGGTTGGCTAACCTCATTACCAATCCCAATGTTTGATACCAAACACGTCGAACGCTGGGCCGCGGTTTCATCTACTATAGAACGACTGTTGGCCTACTGGTATACTATTTCCAAAGGGCCAAATTCAGGCGTAAACCTCGTGGAGTTTCTCGTAGAAAAAGATAATGGTCCCGTCCTATCCTTTGATAAAGTTCAAGTTGCCCTGGCTGAGCTCAAAGACAGTCGGCCCTAAGTTAAAGAACCATTAGAGGAAATAAATGTTAGAACGACCAATGACCCTCGACCGTTATTTGTTAATGCATTGTTACCTCCATCCATTAAAACTAAACTTTGTAAATTACTCAACGAGTTTAAAGATTGTTTTGCCTGGAGTTACCATGAGATGCCTGGTCTAGATCAAACCCTTGCCGAGCATGAATTACGCATAAAAGCTGGTTGTAAGCCTTTTCGCCAACCCTCTCGGTGATTCTCGAACAAAGTACAACTTGGCATAAAAGATGAACTAGTTCGGCTTTTAAAAGTCGGGTTCATTCGAACATCTCGATACGTCGAATGGTTGTCAAATATCGTACCAGTGTTAAAGAAAGACAACGCTCTATGCATTTGCATCGATTTTCGTAATTTGAATCTGGCAGCCCCCAAAGATGAATATCCGATGCCAATTTCAGATTTGTTAATTGATGCCGTGGCTAATCATGAAATGTTGTCCTTATTGCTGAAGCTGATGTTCACAAAACTACCTTTCGTTATCCGGGCCCACTTAGGATATACGAATGGGTAGTTATGCCATTCGGCCTTAAAAACGTTGGTGCCACGTACCAACGTGCCATGAATACCATCTTCCATGAACTGATTGGTACAATCATAGAGGTATATGTCGACGACGTATTTGTCGAACCGAAACGCCGTTGAACCTATTTAGATGACCTTTGACAAGCTTTCCTTTGTATGCGCTAGCATGGCCTTAAAATGAACCCAGCTAAATGCGTCTTAGGTGTATCAGCTAGAAATTTCTTAGGTTTCCTTGTGCATCATTGTGGCATAGAGGTGGATGAAAACAAAGCTCACGCAATCATTAACATTTCACCCTTGACGACCAAAAAGCAACTTCAGTCTTTACTTGGCTAAATAAATTTTCTCCCCCATTTCATAGCTAATTTAGTAAGAAAAATGAAGGCGTTCTCTACGCTTTTGAAACTCAAGGATTCGGACAAGTTTGAGTGGCGTGAAGAACATGAAGCGGCTTTCACACAAATCAAGGTTTCCCTTACAACCCACCCTTCCTTGTACCGCCTCAACGTGGTAAACCTCTTAAGCTATACATTTAGGTGGCTGAAGAGTCCATTGGTTGCCTTCTCGCACAAGACAACGATGTCGGGCATGAACAAGCCATCTTTTATCTCAGCCGGAATCTTAACTCACCTGAAATCAATTATTCAACCGTAGAAAAGTTCTGCCTAGCATTGTTTTTTGCTGCGTCTAAACTTCGACATTACATGTTCCCTTCCGTCACTCAGGTCATCGCCCAAACTAATGTTATTCAGTATATGCTTACTCGACCAATGGTCAAAGACAGAATTGGGAAATGGACAATGGCACTATCTTAATTCAGTTTGCAATATGTGCCATAGAAAGCCATGAAAAGGCAAGCATTTGCCGATTTCTTAGCTCAACATCCTTCTCCATATGGTTTTAGGGGCAATGACGTTGAAATCGGAATGGTGGAAACATGTGACAATTATTGGACACTGTATTTTGATGGTTCTAGTACTTCAGCCTCGGCTGGTGTTAGAATCGTCATTCAATCCCCAGACTCAACACCGCTGGTATTTTTCTCTCAAAATTGATTTTGATTGTACAAATAATCAGGTCGAATATGAAGCCCTTATCATCGGCCTCAATGTCCTTCACGACTATAGGGCAGCCTATGTACTCGTCCTTGACAATTCAGAACTTGTGATTAACCAACTCATTGGAACTTTCCACTACATGAGTTATACTCTGGCGCCCTATTACATGGTTGCCAGCTATTTGGCTGAGTCGTTCAATGGTATCACGTTCAAATACATTTTTCATGTTCAAAATACCGACGCAGACATGTTGTCTCAAATAGCCTCCGGCGCACAACTCCTAGGGGACGAGTTAGGCCGGGCGATACCTATAGTACAACGATCACACCCAACCTTGGTCAATCAACAAGTTCTCCAACACGATCATGTGAATTGTACATAAGTAATGTCCTTACCTATGTTGTTAGAACGAGGAGATCCTGTAGACGTTTGTGTTGTCGAGACATTACCAGACAATTGGAGAAGGTCAATCATGCGTTATCTCGATAACCCCAATGACAAACACGACCACAGAATAAGGGCCCATGCCTCAAATTATGTGTTATACCAAACTGAGTTATACCGGAAGGGTGAGGATGGTTTATTGTTATTATGCCTCTGCCTGCAATCGGCTGCTTAAGCAATTGCAGAAGTACATGAAGGAATTTGCGAGGCTCATTAATCTGGGTGCAAGATGCATTGGCTGCTTCGACGACACGGCTATTTCTGGCCGAGTATATTGAAGTATTGTATCGAGTACGCACAATGATGTGTAGAATGTCAAATTCATGGGCCTATACAACGAGTCTCGGTTAAATTACTTCACTTGGTCACCAAACCTTGGTTGTTCAGAGGATGGGCCATGGACGTAATTGACAAAATTACGCAGTCTTCCGGATCAGCTAAGCATGCATAGATACTTATTGCAACAGACTACTTCACCAAATGGGTCGAAGCAAAGTCATACGCTGAGTTAACGTCTAAAGATGTTTGTAATTTTGTGTAAGAAAATATCGTAACCAGATTCGGCATACCAGAAATAATCATAACAGGCAATGGTACAATCTTTACGTCCGACAGGTTCAAAGAATACACGGCAAGCTTAAAAATTCAGCTCGAACAGTCCACCCCGTATTACCCACAAGCAAATGGACATGTTGAAGCAAGTAATAAAGTGTTGATCAGCATTCTTGAAAAAATGATAAGAGAGAAGCCTGGTATGTGGCATTTAAAGTTAAATGAGGTTTTATGGGCATATCAAACTTCGCTCCGATCGGCAACAGGGACGACCCCGTATGCGCTAACTTATGGACACGACGCGATGTTACTAGTCGAGTTAAGTATGAATTTGTTGCAAGTAATTGAACAAAGTAGTATGTTCAATGCCGAATACAATCAATCCATGAGACAGGAGTTAGAAGACCTAAAGGAAGCTTGGCTCGATGCGCATAATTTGTTGGTGGCACAGAAATAGATTGCCAAGTGAGCCTATAACCAACAAGTCAGACAAAAAATAAGAGTTAGTTTGGCAGACCATATTGCTCATAGGAACCAAAGATCCTAGATTCGAGAAATGGTCGTTGAATTGCGAAGGACCTTTCATCGTCCACAAAGTTCTCGGTAATGGGGCATACCATCTTAAAGACCGAATTGGTCTAATTCATAAACTACCAATCAATGGGAAATTTTTAAAGAAGTATTATCTAATCACGTAGGAGATGCGAAGATAAAAAATTTATTTCATTGATTTTGCAAAAAGGGCGTACAAGTGAAGTTACAAAAGATTTCCTAAAGCCGCGAAGTCTATTAATCGAGCCTTATTCGCTTCAAAATCCTTTTCGAGATCCGAAGCAACGGCTGACCTTTGCCGTTGAAGTTCGGCGATTGGACGTTGTAGCTCGGCAACTTACTGATCAAGGTCGGCCAACCTTTGGCCTACTGGCTTTATGAGCGATCTTTGCTTTTATGGCCTCAACCTTTGGCTGACTGGCTTCATGAGCAAAATCAATGGGAGCACTCGAGGTAAGAGCTAGAGTGCGACCACTAGCCAGGGCCTCAACCACTGGCATGTTTTCGATCAAACATTTATTCGACTTGGTACAAACAATAAATTTGTTGTACAAGTAAAATGGGAACACTTTATGTTCCACCTTCCGTATGTCTTCCTCCCCTTGGCCAGCAAAGTGATGGATGAGAGTGTTATAGTTAAAGAAGTTCTTGTGCAGTTTCTCAACTCCTTCTTTTGGGGTTTCTTGGCCTTTCTTTTTTAGGGCTTCAACGGCACGTTCTTCACATAATGGTTTAAGGTTTAAGTCGAATTGATACCCAGGAAAGACGACATCAACTTGAAGACTAGATAGAGAAGTGCCAAGGATGGCCGATATGTCAAACACGACGGGCCAATAGGGTCGAGAGAAAGTACCATTGTGTTGGTGGTTGAACACCCAAAACTCAGGGCTGCCGTGAAAAGCTCTCGATCCTTAGCAATCTCAATAGTTGAGAGCTTGACAGCGTCATAAATGCCAAGAGTCTTCCATTCTATGTGAAGAACTTCTCCATTCGTTCGACCCAAGCTGCCCAGGATGCAGTGGTCTAAGGCCAGGCTCCTTGAGGCCTAGCTGAATCCCACTTCAACCAATCATACCCCTAGACCAAGGGTTTCAAGCAGTGGGCTTTAAGCATTTCAGTAATGGTCTTTGGGAATACATTCTTAAAAATAAGTCCCAATATCTAGTGGGAAGCAATTGAATCGCCTTCAAACCGTAAGGTCTTCATAGCATTTTCGTCAATAAAGTCTTTGCACTTGGCGCACCCCTTAGAAAGCTTGGTGATAAAAGTGTTGGAAGCCATTGTTGAAGAACTCAAGGATTTTATGGGTTTGGGAATTTTCTAAGACTGGAAGTTTTATGCGTTTAGAAATCATCCGGGTTGTTTGTACCATACTTGACCAATCCCGAAACTACTGAGCATCGGTCAACAGTATACCGTCAAGGACCCACAAGACTTTTCCTCCAACCAGAAGGCCAATCACAATGCGACACATGTCGGTACTAGATGCTAATCACAGCGCAACACGTGTCATTATCAGAGGTCAATCACAACACGACACGTGTCAATGTCAGAACAAAGCTAGAAACTCTCTTCTATAAAAGGGGATCATTCTCCCACAATAATCCCTAATGTCATTTGTACTAAACTATTCACTATAACTCATTAAAAAAGAGCTTGAACCTATGTATTTGTGTAAACCCTTCACAACTAATGAGAACTCCTCTAGTCCATGGACGTAGCCAATTTGGGTGAACCACATACATCTTGTGTTGTTTACTTCCCTGTCTCTATTCATTTACATACTTATCCATACTAATGACCAGAGCAATCTAGCGAAGGTCACAAACTTTACACTTTCTGTTGTACCGCCGATTTTGTGCATCAACATTTGGCGCCGTCTGTGGGAATCGCACTTATTCCTACTTTCTCCAGCTTTGTCAAGCTGGTTTCCACCATTCGTACACTTTCTTTCAACTAGGCACCCCTTTCCAACATGGGGAGCGAAGGGAGCCACAACACGCAGAACGACACCCACCTTACATTTAGTGCAAAGCAACGAAATACAGAACGAAAGAAGTTTGCTTTTCATGCTAAAGTCGATGAGCTAGAGGCTCAGAACAACAAGATAGCAATAAAGAATGAGATCCTCCAGAAGCAGTATGAAAAGCTCTTTGAGATGCTCCAAGAAGCTACGCATACTCAAACACACAAACTCATCACCCCCAGGGAAGTCAACCATCACCTGGGTGCCCCCCAACACGGGGGACCACCTGTCTTCAACATAGATATCCCTAATATGGAGCGAGCTACTCATCAAGGTGTTGATCAACATGAAACATCTCTCAACGCAGCTGCTTCAACCTGAATCAGGAGAAGTGGAGGGAGGCACCTTTTTACAGAAAGAACGGAAGGATCGAAAGCCGTTTATCGCGACTGTCGGGACTTCCTGAGGCAACGTCGAGAGAACCCCATCCACATAAGCTCGAAGTCAATGACCCAAGGGTTTCTGAAAGATTTGGTTCCCTCCCATGTCCCAAGCCAGCTACCAATCTAGGGAAGGAGCGACAAGCCCTAAAGGAATATGAAGGTATGGGGGACTCGGGAGTATTTTGACAGGCTCACCCTGGAAGTCAGTACGGTGAGTCCAAAGAAAAATCTCATGCTCTTAATCAAGCTTTCCTACTTCCAAAAGGAGATGGAGACTTACGGAAGAAAGTGTTGGAAATGTGCCCTAAAACCAATCATATGATGATACTTTACGGACATTTCAAACTAATGTAGTTTAAATGTAAAGGGCAAAGATTATTGTTTGAGCCGTCTCATATAAATGTTATATGCTTAAACGATAAGTCCAAGGAATATGTGATTGGAAGAATGCGATCTAAAGAAGTTAGATTCATGAGACCATTCTTTCATTGACACATCCTAAACGTTCCTGATCATAGGATTGTCAA
Source organism: Pyrus x bretschneideri (assembly GCF_019419815.1). Lineage (NCBI taxonomy): Eukaryota > Viridiplantae > Streptophyta > Magnoliopsida > Rosales > Rosaceae > Pyrus > Pyrus x bretschneideri. Next base: position 60,157 of record NW_025999531.1, read on the forward strand.
TTGGGCATTGACAATTCGTTAAGATCAGTACGTGCTATGTCTTCTCTCAGGGAGAGTAACTAGTCTCGAGTCATTGGTGTGTGTGACATCAAGACAAGTACGTAGGTGCTCAATAGAGAATGAGTTCACTGAACACGATCAACGAAGAGTTCTCATATTCATGTTACATGAGAACTCATGGTTGGGATAATGCAAATTAGTCTTTTGACCTGAGGCATCACAGTTGTCTTGTGGTTAGGTCCTTAATCTTTGATTATGTCAAAGTCACTCCATCAGGAGGGTGTCCATGGCATCGTTGGGGTTAAGCCACTTAGCCATGGAGGCAAGTGAATGCGCAACAAGGGATCTCTAACCTTCAAACTGTTTGAGGGAGAATACTCTATGATATGATTAAGAATCTTTGGCCAAAGTATGAATGAGATTTAGGAATGTGTTCCAAATCACATTCAAGGTAATCATATAAGCACAAGACTCACATTGGATAGTAGACATGAATAAACTATCAAACCAAACAATGTGGTCAAGAGTATTGTATTAGAGAAAGACCGTATTGCATTTGTAATCCTAAAACTGAATAGGTTCTCCACCTCTTCTGATTAGCTTGGGTAACCATGACATGCTGCTAGGCGTCAACCATGGTTTGTGGAAGCCCTAAAAGTGTATTATCACTAACGGGAGAATTGAAAGTAAGTTTCAATTCACAATCGATTTGAAAGAGTTTGAATCGGCCACTGCCTCGCTAAAAGGAACCTAATGGATCGTACACCGTGTAAGGTAGAGATTGAAGATTCAACGGAGATGAGTAAGAATAATTAAATGGTTTAATTGTTTGTGGCAAGGATTAATTAATATGATTATTAATCAAACGAATAAGTTCGTTAAAAGACCTCGGGATAGTTTTGGACCTTAAGGCCCAATGGGCTTCGAACGTCAAGTCCATTGACTTAAGTTGTATGACAACTTAATGAATAATGATTCACAAAGGCCCAAATAGCCCAATAAATCCCATATGGCCGGCCATTTAGAGGAGGGTAGTGAACTTGCCTTAATTGCAAGTTTGCCACTCCATTGTGAGGTGGTATAAAGACATCTTTATAGCCATTTCATCCTTAGGGTTTTCTAAGGAGTAAAGATGAGAACACAAACCTCCCTTTGCTCTCAAAGAGGCCGGCCACCCTTGAGGAAAACATCTAGCAATCTTACTTCCTCAAGGTCACTCATTTCTTCTACAATATGCCTTGGTGTGGAGACTTAGAGGTTCTCAATTTTGGGAACTTGGAGAAACCTTTTCATCCATCCAAATCCATGGATCTAAGATGCAAGGAATGAAGGCCCTCTCTTTGGGTGATTAGCCTTTGCTTATGCAAAGAGGAATCTACAAAGGTATTGATTTCTCAACTCACTTTGTTTTGAGTTGAGTCTTGGTTCACCTATCTACTAGGCTTTGAAGTTCATGGGTTAAGTTTTGTTTTTGAGTGCATATAAACATGATTCCGCCTTTTAATTGTTAATTGCATGTTGTTGATGTTGCTCAAATGAACTTGTTTTTCACAAATCTTCCTTCAAGTGGTATCAGAGCCTAAGTCTAGTAGTTGGTGAATCCTTTTGGGTTTTGTAGTTCATAGTTTGTGATTTGAATGTTGTAATTGTTACAAGCTTTATTCTTGCTTCTTTGAATGTAAATTTTGTTAGAAAATTTGCCATCTCAAATGTTGTAGATGTAATTCATATGAGCATGAATTTTGGAGCTAAAAGTTGGTGCCAAGTGTTTTGGGATTTTCGGCCAAATCCAAAGGGTGATTTTTTGGGTTCTTGTTAGTCTTGTTAAAATGGTTTTAAAGTGCTTTTTGGAACCCCTAAGTACCCTAGGATATTAACCCTCTTTTGAGTTGTGAAAATTTGAGTTTTTGGTGAAAGAAAACATCCATGGAGCTATTATGAGTTTTCATGTATGTTCTTCATATTTCTTGAAGTTCTTGCCAAGAACAAAAAGGTTTTGAAGTTTTGATTCAAAAGTTTTATGTTTTTCATAAAGTTTTGTTTTTCAAATGGTGGGTGATAGTTATTGGTGAGATGTGACTAAAAGAATTTTAAAGTTTTATAAAAACATTTTCTTACAAACCATCAAAGTCACCTTTGTCTCACCTACCAAAAACCACTTTCAAAACTTTAGATTTTTTCAAATTTTCAACAATATGGCTGGCCACCTTTGGAAAAGGTGTTGGAGGGATTTTTGTGCAATTATATAAAGTTTTGATACTTTTGTGTATTTGCATTTTGACCCAAAAGTTTACGTTTTTACGTAAAGGTCCAAAATCACTAAAAGGACAAATTGTTTTGCTCCTTTAATGAAGTTTTAGTTTTTGTGGAAATTTTTGGGTTCTAGTTGTAATTACATGAAGTAGTGGACTTTTGTGTTTTTACAAAGTGACCCCAAAAGTTTAAGTTTTTGCAAAATAGCCCAAAAGTTGAGGTTAATTGCACTATGGCCCAAACAAGTTGAGGTCATAGCATTTTGGCCCAAATTAGGTAGAGAACAAAATTGTTTTGTCTCTTTAAATGAGAATTGGATTTTCATTTCATTTAGCTCCATCTAAATCAATTCTATGGATACAAAAACCAAATGAAAATGTTGCATTCAAGTTTAATTAGTTAAAGCGTTAATTAATTAAAGAAAGGGTGATTATGAACCTAAGCCTACTATAATTGAGCTATGTGAAAGGCCGTTTCAAATTTGTTTGAACCATGGGAATGTGTAGATTAAATTTTGGTTGTAATTTGATATGATCAATTGTTGTAAAAGAGCATAAGCTCTTCTTTACTTTAAAGTAATTTGATTTGATCAATTGTTGTAAAAGAGCATAAGCTCTTATTTACTTTGAAGTACTCCTTTCTTGTTTTATTCGATATGCATGAAATTGGAGTAGTTGGGTCCAACGCCCAATAAGACAACATGCCCTAATGTGATTAAACGCGTAACTAAAATCAATCTCCATCCCTAGACCGAGATTCAACACTAGGCTCGTGTTGAATCGAATCAAAGGTTCATAGTCATCCTAAGGCCCTAAGGCAACTATAGTCCATCAATGAATGCAAATCTTATGTTAGTAGTACCATATAGTCTTGCTTTAAAAACCGTTTTAAAAGCATAGTGGGAGTATTATATAGTACTAAATCAATCATATGGACCAATAGTTGTAATAGGACCAAAATGTTTTAATTGGATTAAAATGTATGTTTATATGTGATGAGACCTAAAACCCTCAACAAACCATTATTAAGTTGATAAGCGAGAGATGCTTTGAATATCTCTTCGTAGGCCTTCTACCGTGGTGGGCTCCAATCGTTTGTGACTCATGCACCGGCTTCACCCTATAATGGGGAAGTACAAAGTATGTGCTTACATCCAGGAGGAGTCCATAAACATATGATCAGGTGAGTGTAGACAACGAGTATGACCAACATGATATAATTCTGAGGTTGTGCTTGAACCTCTACATAAACTAAGCATGGTGGGAATAACTTAACTAGGTGCAATGGTGCCAACATGATATAATTCTGAGGCATTCATTCTCTAGAGGCCAAACTAGATGGGTAATTACAAGAGTTGTAAATGACTAAAGTGTTATTCTCTCATCATTATTTTTGCTAACCAAAATGATATAATTCTGAGGTGGGCTTGGTAATGGTGAGTCTCCCATACCCTGCTAAGAGTTCAACAAAACTCTCGAATTCCGATGAGGGATATGGAATTTGCCAAAAATAGTGGGTGGTGCTATTTTGATTTAAAGACCCGGATCAAATAGCTTAAAATCAATCAATTTATATTCGTTATGTATTTGTTTACCAATATATTTGCAAACGCTATCCAAAACTTGACAAAGAAAAGCCGAATGCTTTAATTTCCAGACTTAGTTCTACAATCCCATAGATTGTCTTTAATGGCTTGTAGATGTAACTAAGTAGTCTCATCCTCACAATCTTCCTATTGATAATGTATCATTGGAAGAATATGTTAGATAAGTCTAAACATGAGAAGGACAACACTTTTAATGTCATAATTCTTCAAATACAAATTGTTGTATGAAGAAATAAGAGTTGCTTTGAACAACCCTTAATCAACACAAACTTTAGTGCTTGTTTCTTTGTTACATAAACAAGGAACTTTTGAAGTAAGCACAAGGGCATGGACACTTTATATGCCATGATTCTTCACTTACAAATTGTTGTATGAAGAAATGAGAGTTGCCTTGAACAACTCTTGAAAGTTTGTTATTATGTTTAGAACATAATGGTTGGTTGACAAAAATAATCCATTTATATGGACTTAAGATGATTTTGAATCATTGAGTGTTGAAGTGTTAAACCACTTAACGAGACGGAAACTAGGCAAGGACTTCACCTTTGTGTCCCTATCCTAATGGTTCACTAAGTTTATTGTAAACTATATAGTGAACAATAACCTCACGCTCTCCAAATCGTTTGATGTGTATAACACATTTGAAATAAGTTTCAAGAGAGATAGTGGGAGTTTAGGGACCATGACTAATGTAATCAAAAGGGAAGTCAAATGAAGAAGGCAAAATAACTCCAAGGGAACAAACTTTCTTTATGAAAGGATGGACATTGGAAGGGGTATTTGCAAGAAATGTCTTGCAAGTGTCAAGAACACACCTTTTGAAGGTGTTGTAAAATGTTCTTGAAAAGTTCATAACAGTTGGTTCTTCTACTTGAATGCATGATTCTGTATTAGTAACTATGTTTTACAATTGTTGTAAAAGTGTGCTAATAAGAAGTAGAAGATTAATGAGAGAAGAGAAAGTACTTCACATTCCAAACGTGAATCGAATATAGATCTCTGCGAAAGCGGATTGTACTTACTTCCTCATATGAACTACCAAAGAAATTGGAAAAACCAAAGATTGTCTTTACGTCCCAATTTTAAAGGAACATAATTCCGTCACAGTTGTAGAGATGGATGAATGTTTTGTTTGACAAAACATTGTTCTTTATTAATGAATGATTAGATTATGGTAATCTAATTAATTGTCTCTGTAGTAGAGATGATGTGGTAGTGTTAACTGTTTAAGAGTATAACGATGCTTAAAACCCAAAAGGTTGCAAGGTAGTGACTAATCCCAACTGAGTTGTGATACCTCTAAAACATAAGTTACGAGTTGGTCATAGATGGATGCTTTGGATCGTTAGATCCGGATCCAATACCTTCTTGTTAAAATTGTATAGAGGCGAAATGTTCGAATCTTTATTCTTTTGGAAAGAAGAAAGAATCACAAAGTTGTTGAGGTTATTTCACTTAGATGTTAGTGGAACTTGTCCACAACATAATACTACTCATGTTGTATGACATTCACCGAAGATCACTCTCGGTTGGACTATAGTTTATTTTGAATAAACACAAGTCCGAATACTTTGCAAAAGGTTTCAAAGAATTCAAGAAATGTAAGTAGATGAGTAAGACATCTAAAGTATTTACCTCCTTAGATTTGATCCAAGGAAAAAGTAACACTTTAAATTAATTTCCTTGAAAAATATCAAGGAAAGTAGCATCGTAAGATAATGAATTTCTCCATTAGGAGAAGAATGAACATAAATAAGATTTAGTTCGTTGGACATTATCAATTACCCATATATATATATGATATATACTTCTGAGACATGATAGTTGTAGAGATCCATCCATCATGGATCTTAGCAAGCTAGTGGGAGCTATAAGCGTCTTATGAGAAAAGATCAATTGTTTGATTTCTCATAAAGATGTAAATGAATCTTTTGTTTACTAGGTTTACAAAAGATTAGTGGGAGTTGATCATATTCCTAAATTTGAATATATATACATGATATATATTAATTTTGAAAATGAAAGGAATTCTTCATCGTTAAAGTTATGACTTTAAACATTCTATAATGATAGAATGTATATGGGAGACATAGCCTATATACATGGGATGGAAATCTATAATGATAGATTTCAAGATATAATTGGATTATATCAATCCCTAAAATAGACAATGAGATGCTAGGAAGTTTCTCATATGATGATAAACTTCAATTAGAATGACAATTCTAGTGAGACTAGGAAGTTGTTCTTCTCAAAGGGAATGTACCCTTTGACTCCCAAATAAATAATGCGTAAATAGAATCCTTTATGCATACGCAGAAAGGTGATTTATGTATTACATATTGTATGAAAACATTGATATAAGTTGTACCTAGAACGGTACAAGATGATATCAGTGCAAGCCCAGGATCAGAACCATGGCAACTGTCAAGTGAATCCTTAGGTATTTAAGAAATACTAAGGATGGATTCCTCAAGAATGAGGAAGAATTAGAGTAAAGCAATGGAAGCGTAAATGTATTAGATTATGAATCTAATCCATCATAGAATATCTCTTCATTATGAATGAAGTGATAATGAGATATCTCTTTATTATGACTAAAGAGATATTTGGGTGGAAACGTTAAAAGTAAATGACTTTAATATGTTCCATCATGTATGCAAAATATATTGCCATATAGAAGCTTACAACATTGTTGTTTGGATCGCAAAGTTCATTCATGAACTCTCCATTCGGTTCCAACCAGAAAGTGTATGACACTAATGGGGCGATAGCTCAAGCCAGGGAATCAAGGTCTCATCAAGGTCCGAACTCAAATGAGAGACTGAACCACATGATTGAGAATCATGTATAATGGTGACGTCGTTATTCTCAAGGTTGCTTCTATGGATAACATATAGATATCCATTGTTTAGGCATACTACTCAGCCATTTATGAAATGAATTACAGAAGAGGTATCATCAATGATGACTAAGCTGATTGGCTCTAGTGCAAGTGGGAGATTGTTGGAAATGTGCCCTAAAACCAATCATATGATGATACTTTACGGACATTTCAAACTAATGTAGTTTAAATGTAAAGGGCAAAGATTATTGTTTGAGCCATCTCATATAAATGTTATATGCTTAAACGATAAGTCCAAGGAATATGTGATTGGAAGAATGCGATCTAAAGAAGTTAGATTCATGAGACCATTCTTTCATTGACACATCCTAAACGTTCCTGATCATAGGATTGTCAATTGGGCATTGACAGTCTGTTAAGATCAGTACGTGCTATGTCTTCTCTCAGGGAGAGTAACTAGTCTCGAGTCATTGGTGTGTGTGACATCAAGACAAGTACGTAGGTGCTCAATAGAGAATGAGTTCACTGAACACGATCAACGAAGAGTTCTCATATTCATGTCACATGAGAACTCATGGTTGGGATAATGCAAATTAGTCTTTTGACCTGAGGCATCACAGTTGTCTTGTGGTTAGGTCCTTAATCTTTGATTATGTCAAAGTCACTCCATCAGGAGGGTGTCCATGGCATCGTTGGGGTTAAGCCACTTAGCCATGGAGGCAAGTGAATGCGCAACAAGGGATCTCTAACCTTCAAACTGTTTGAGGGAGAATACTCTATGATATGATTAAGAATCTTTGGCCAAAGTATGAATGAGATTTAGGAATGTGTTCCAAATCACATTCAAGGTAATCATATCAGCACAAGACTCACATTGGATAGTAGACATGAATAAACTATCAAACCAAACAATGTGGTCAAGAGTATTGTATTAGAGAAAGACCGTATTGCATTTGTAATCCTAAAACTGAATAGGTTCTCCACCTCTTTTGATTAGCTTGGGTAACCATGACATGCTGCTAGGCGTCAACCATGGTTTGTGGAAGCCCTAAAAGTGTATTATCACTAACGGGAGAATTGAAAGTAAGTTTCAATTCACAATCGATTTGAAAGAGTTTGAATCGCCCACTGCCTCGCTAAAAGGAACCTAATGGATCGTACACCGTGTAAGGTAGAGATTGAAGATTCAACGGAGATGAGTAAGAATAATTAAATGGTTTAATTGTTTATGGCAAGGATTAATTAATATGATTATTAATCAAACGAATAAGTTCGTTAAAAGACCTCGGGATAGTTTTGGACCTTAAGGCCCAATGGGCTTCGAACGTCAAGTCCATTGACTTAAGTTGTATGACAACTTAATGAATAATGATTCACAAAGGCCCAAATAGCCCAATAAATCCCATATGGCCGGCCATTTAGAGGAGGGTAGTGAACTTGCCTTAATTGCAAGTTTGCCACTCCATTGTGAGGTGGTATAAAGACATCTTTATAGCCATTTCATCCTTAGGGTTTTCTAGGGAGTAAAGATGAGAACACAAACCTCCATTTGCTCTCAAAGAGGCCGGCCACCCTTGAGGAAAACATCTAGCAATCTTACTTCCTCAAGGTCACTCATTTCTTCTACAATATGCCTTGGTGTGGAGACTTAGAGGTTCTCAATTTTGGGAACTTGGAGAAACCTTTTCATCCATCCAAATCCATGGATCTAAGATGCAAGGAATGAAGGCCCTCTCTTTGGGTGAGTAGCCTTTGCTTATGCAAAGAGGAATCTACAAAGGTATTGATTTCTCAACTCACTTTGTTTTGAGTTGAGTCTTGGTTCACCTATCTACTAGGCTTTGAAGTTCATGGGTTAAGTTTTGTTTTTGAGTGCATATAAACATGATTCCGCCTTTTAATTGTTAATTGCATGTTGTTGATGTTGCTCAAATGAACTTGTTTTTCACAAATCTTCCTTCAGAAAGATCCAGCAATACCTGACTCCACTCAGGACCCCCTTGTCCTAAAACTCCTTGAGGAAGTAAACAAGTTAAAGGTTGAACGTCAGGCCGAAATACCTAACTGGAACCAACCTAGGCCTAGCCCTTTTACAAGAAGGATCCTCGACACCCCCTCCAAGCAAAGACAAAGCAGAAGCTTGGTTTACAACTCTACACTGGAAAGGAGGACTCGATTAAACACCTTAACCTATTTGAGTCCACCATGGCATACCGGATGCACACTGACGAAGAGCAATGTCTTCTCTTACCCTCTACCCTTTCTGGCAGATCTCTGAATTGGTATTGTCGTCTTCCACCTGAGACGGTAGACTCATTTAAGGAACTAAGGAAACTATTTGTCTCTCAACACATTTTCCAGACAGATCGCTTGCATTCCGCAGATGACTTGTACATTATTCGCCAAAAGCCGGATGAGTCATTACGAAAGTATGTTGGCCATTTCGGCCGTGAGTATTTTCGCTACGCTGAGGCAGATGACAAGACCGCCCTTAAAGCCTTCACGGCAGGCCTACGCGACTGTTTCTCCAAGTACATAATCAATGCTAACACTTGGAAGACTTACTTTGAGGTGATGGCACGGGCTTACAACCATGCCTCTGCCGAGGCAAGGACATATCAAGGGAAACTCCTTGCAACCATCCCTTATTAGCAAATGGGGAGTGGAAGCCAGATCCAACCGAATGAGAAGACCTCAACCTTCCAAACGGTAGTGACGCTTCCCCCTGCCCTACCTAATACCTCACCAAGTTAACAGGTGTATCATTCTCAGGGCAAAAGGAAAGACTTCCATCCTCACCAGTCTCATTTTAATAAAAAGAGTAAGGGGCACTATCGCGATAACCAAGGGTATCGCCACAATAATGCCAGCCCCCAGGCAGTCAACGCAGTGGGCCAAGCACGTACCAAGAAGGGTTCTACCCCGAGGTATGAGACATACACACCTTTGAACGCCACATGCACGACCATTTACCCCAGTATAGCTCACTTGATACCGAAGCCAAGACCGAGGGAGCCAAATTACAAGTCCACAAAGAACACAGGCATGTTTTGTGGTTACCACGAGTATAACGGCCATGACGGCAAGAAATGTATCACCCTCTGTGATCATATTAAAGCTTTAGCACGTGAAGGAAAAATTGATCAATTCCTTCTTCACCCTCCAAGGGATAAACGCAACCAACGCCAAGTGAATGTGATATATTCCATAAGCGGTGGCACACCCATATCTAAATCTTCCAACAGGGCCATGAAAACCAATGAACAAACTTTGAGGCCTGGCCACCAAGTGTTTCACGTGGAAGACATCAGGGGAGGCAAGTATCAAAAGCCTAACTAGGATCCAATATGTTTCTACCCTGAGGAAGAAAGAGGTATCATCTATCCTTACAATGACCCATTGATCGTGGAGGCTCACATAGCCAACTTTAACGTACGACGAATCCTGGTAGACACGGGGGCGTCGGTCAATATCATGTTTGCTGAAGCTTTCAAAATACTTAATGTAGCTGAACACTTGCTCGATCACTCGGTTTCTCCTCTGATAAGCTTATCCGGTGACATCGTGAAACCTTTAGGGAGCATACACTTACCCTTCACCATTGGTACAGGCCCTTACACAGCCACCATCACCACTAATTTCCTAGTGGTTGATTGCCCAACGGCATACAATGTCATTTTTGGGTGCACAGGCTTCAATGACCTCAAGGCTATGGTATCCACACATATGTTGTTGATGAAATTTCCAACCTTCCATGGGAACGATTACATCAAAGGAGATCAACTTAGTGCACGATCATGTTACCACACTTCAGTCAAGCAACAACACTTGCATGTACCCAAAGAAACACTTTCTATACATGACCAAGTTATAAAGACCAGCTCAGACAAAGCCAACTTGGATCTTCACGGTGGTAACAATCAACCCGACGATCCTCGAGATGACTTTTTCACCCAACAAGCATAACCTGCTAAAGAGTTGGAGAAGGTCTCTATCTCAAAAGATTATCCGAACCACATAATGAAGATTGGCACCACTTTGTCACCACCTATTCGGTTGGCATTGATCTTTTTTTTTTTGCAAGAGAACACTAAAGTCTTCGCCTAATCATACGAAGACATGCCTGGCATCTCTCTCGATATCATCTATCATTGCTTGAGTATTGATCCCAAGACCAAGCCGATGAGACAGAAGCGAAGATCTTATGATGCTGAACGATACGAGGTAATAAAGGCAGAAGTTGAAAAACTCAAAAGCATAGGTTTCATTCGTGAAGTCAATTATCCAACGTGGGTAGCAAATGTGGTCCTTGTTAAGAAAAATCCGACCAAAGAAAGTCTATTGCTTCAAAAGATCTTGTGAAGAATGTGTGTCGACTACACCGACTTAAACAAAATATGCCCGAAAGATAGCTTTCCCCTTCCTCTCATTGATAGACTTATAGACTGTACAGCAGGGTGTGAACTATTGAGCTTCATGGATGCTTACTCAGGGTACAACCAAATCCTCATGAACCCTTCGGACCAAGAACACACGGCCTTCACTACTGACAGAGGACTATATTGCTATAAAGTCATGCCATTCGGCTTAAAGAATGCAGGGGTGACTTATCAAAGATTAGCTAATTCAATGTTCGCTGAACAGATTGGGAAAATCATGGAAGTTTAGGTTGATGATATGTTAGTCAAAAGCAAACATGCTAACCAACACATCGCCAACTTGTCTGAAACCTTCTCCATCTTGAAGAAGTATCGAATGAGGTTGAACCCCAACAAATGCACTTTTGGCATGGGCTCTGGAAAATTCTTGGGTTCATGATTAGCCAACGAGGCATTGAAGCTAACCCCGAGAAGATCAAAGCAATCATGGACATGAAAGAACCAGTAACCTCAAAAGACATCCAGAGCCTTACTGGCAAGGTGGCAGCCTTGACCAAGTTCATCTCTAAGGCCACAGACAAATGCGCTTCTTTTTTCAAAGCACTTAAGGGAGGTAAGAAGTACATTACGTGGACTGATGAATGTGCTGAAGCATTTAAGAACCTCAAGGAGTACATGAGTAAAGCCCATTTGCTTTACAAACCTGAAGTTGGTGACACCCTAATTGTCTATCTGTCTGCCTCGGCTTCAACAGTAAGTTATGTCCTAATTTGTAAGGATGATAGTATCAAACGACCTGTGTACTATGCTAGCAAGGCTCTACAAGATATGGAGACACGATACTTCAGCATTGAGAAATTAGCTCTAGCATTAGTCATGTCTGCTCGGAAACTTCGCCCCTAATTCCAAGCACACTCCATCATCGTGCTTATCAACCCCTTTGACAAATACTTTAGAATCCTGACATGTCAGGGTGAATGATCAAATGAGCGATAGCACAGGGAGATTTTGACATCTTCTGCCACCCAAAGCCAGCTAAGAAGGGCCAAGTAATTGCAGATTTCATCGCCGAATTCACTTATCCTGTTGACATTTCTCCTACACCTGAGGCCGTGGCTTCATCACCCCCGGAAGCCCAGAAAGTAGAAACAACACTCCCAGTATGGACTCTATATGTTGATGGCTCATCCAACCAACAGAGCTGTGGAGCAGGACTCGTCCTGACTGCCCCCGACAAAGTAGCAATGGAGTATACTCTTCGCTTCAAATTCAAGGCGTCAAACAATGAGGCCAGGTATGAGGCCTTTTTAGCAGGCTTACGTTTGGCCAAACACCTTGGAGTCAAACAAATTAATATCTTCAGTGACTCCCAATTAGTGGTTAACTAGATCACGAACTTTGATGCTAAGGATAACTCCATGGCAGCGTATCTTGCGCAAATGCAGCTTTTGCTCAAGCACTTCCACTACCAAATCACCCAAGTCCCTCGAACAGCAAACAATCATGCAAACGCTTTGGCTCGCCTCGCCTCAGCAGTGGAAGACAAGATTGGGAGAAAAATTCATGTCGAATTGTTGGCAGCACCAAGCACCATAGTCGCAGAATTGTGCAACTTGCAACAGGGGGATGGCTAGATCACCCCGATTTATAAATTCCTTGTTCATGGCACCCTCCCAAATGATAAAGTCCAAGCTAAGCAGATTCGATACTAGTCTACCCACTACCTGATCATTAATGACCAACTCTACAAGCGAGGTTTGAACCTACCATACTCACAGTGCCTTACACCTACAAAAATGAAAATTGTCCTTCGAGAAATACATGAAAGAGTCTGCGGAGATCATGCTGGATCTCAATCCCTAGCACACAAGGCTTTTCGCCAAGGATATTACTGGCCAACACTCCACCAAGATGCCATCAGAATATCCTGCTCATGTGATAAGTGTCAATGCCACGTAACTATTCATCATTCCCCTCCCGAGCCTCTTACTCCTATGATCAGCCCTTGTCCCTTTGCCCAATGGGGACTTGATTTGATCGGCCCAATGCCTGTAGGGAAAGGCAAGGATCGCTATGCAATCTTGCAATTGACTACTTTACAAAGTGGGCCGAAGTAGAACCCTTGGCAACCATTACTAAGGCAAAAATAGAAGACTTCGTTTGGAAGAACATCCTTTACAGATTTGGCATTCCTAATGCAATAGTCACGGACAATGGACGACAGTTCAACAACAAGAAGTTCAGGATGTTATGTTTTAAGTTCAACATCAACTTATGTTTTGCCTCCCCAGCTCATCCCCATTCTAACAGACAAGTTGAGGCCATCAACAAAATAATCAAGCGCACTTTGAAAACCAGTTTGGACAAGGCTAAAGGTTGTTGGGCAGAATTTGTACCCCAAGTTCTTTGGTCATACCGCACTTCATATCGGACTTTAACAGGAGAAACTCCATTCTCACTTGCCTTTGGTACAGAGGCTGTTGTCCTAGTTGAGCTCGAGCAAGCAACGTTCCGAGTCCAGAACTACATACAAAGTGAAAATGACAAACAACTCACCCTCAACTTGGATCTAGTCGAGGAACACGGAAACCAGGCTCACTTGAGGAATGTCACCTACAAGCAATGCATCTCCAACTACTATGACTCAAGAGTCAAACCTCGCTCTTTCAAAGTGGGGCACTGGGTATTGAAGAAAAGACTACTCTGCGACAAAGTCCCGAGTGAAGGCACGCTCAGCCCAAATTGGGATGGATTGTTTGAAGTTATTGGCATCAGTCGCCCTGGTTCCTACAAGCTCAAGAGCTCCGATGGCAAGACCCTTGGCCATCCATGGAACGCTGATCACTTGAAGTACTATTACACGTAGACTTACACTGTACAAGTGTTAAGCTACGACCATTCGGCATCTTATGTAATGAAGGCCATTTGGCATCAATTCAATAAAGAGGTGATTAGACAACTTGGTCCTAACTCCCTTACATCCCTATCACTGAAACGCTCAGGTTTGAAGCTTCAACACGAATGCTTACAACATGAAATAAAGTCTGAGTATATGTCAACATGACTTATATCCAAACAAGGGATCTATTCAAACATAGCCAAACATTCATCAATGATAATACAAATACTTGGCCATTAACATCAAAGCGCACAGTACAAGGTTGCAAACATACCCAAACCTGCCAGACAAATAACAAACTAGTACATCCAAAGTACATAGCACATGCCATACAAACAACAAACTAGTACATTCAAAGTACATGCAGAAAAAAAAAGGGCACTATAAGTCATCCTCATCTGAGGCCGAACCCTTGACAATATCACTTTGCGTTTCAACCGCATCGCCATCGCCATCATCCTCGTTATCTCCAAAACCATCCTCACTCTCTTGAGACTGCTCACTGACACTAGCCTCATTATCAGAGTCATCCTCACTACTAGGATCAACTACGAGGACGAAGGCTTCACCTCTTTGTCGGTACTCATCCATCCCATCATGGTACTTTCAGATAATGCTTCCATTATCGTAACGCTCAAGGACGGCCATCCATTTCCTTTTCTCAAAATTAGCCACCCGAATGCAGTGAGGTTTCAAAGCATCGTGAAAGGCCTGGGAACCTAAGAACTCCTGCATGGCAGTGTCCCTCTCAGTTGGGATACTCCTCTTTAGCTCAGAAACTTCAATCAAGGCACTATACAACTCCTCTTTAACCTTGGAAACTTCGAGGATATTTGTCTCCAAATGTTTCCCAGTCCCCTCCAGTTGTTTCTTGAGCCTTACGTTCTCACCATTTTGCCTCTTCAAACTCTCAAAGTGTTGATCTTTGAGGCAGATGGCCTCAGCCAAAGCTTTGCTCGTTTTTCTGGCGCCATTCACAAAGCTGGTTATTCTCTTTAAACTTTACCTTGTACTGCTCCACCTATCGTAAGCTGTCACCGTACTCAGTCATGACCTACATGACAAGATGATCGTCACTACCATGAAAAAAAGGGAAGAAAATAAAGAAATGACAAAATAACACTTACATAAGAAGATAGCCTCATCATTCGGTCACGATCTGATTCATTCTCATTTAGCGGCTTGCCAAACTCGTCAATAGTGGATCGACGTCCTGCCAGGCAATTATTGACATACCTAAAACTACTTAGCTGCATGGCAGCCTTCAAATCCTTCCAATGGATGTTGTCAACCTCTTCCTTATACTTCCTCTTACGGCTGGAGCTAGGGTCACCTTCTTGGTCAATGGACTCCATGGTTGGAGGAAAGATAGGATTGATGGTAGGAAGAGGAGGCAACAGTCATTTCTCCTCCCCTGCAACTATGGCAGCAGCATACCCGATAGCCTCAGCTTCAGCTCTCTTTGACGCAGTAATCTTGAGGATCTCCTCTTGCGACTTAGGTCTAGGGGTTGGCCTCACCCGGTGTTTACGAGCTCCCTTGTGAAACAAAATGTCATCTACAGGAACTAACATAGGTGTTGTCCCTTTCTTGGTGCTAGTCCCCCTTTTCTTGCTCACTTTCTCCACTGAACAAGAAAAATCAAAGTAAAGAATACAACTTTGTAAAAGAAAGAGGGGGCGAAATGAAGGATACAACTTACTTGCAAGTCTCTGGCACTCTGCCACTAAGGGCTGGAAACCATACTTTCGAAACAAAGGCTGTAGCTTGCCCAAATGTTTATCCTCCTTAGGTACTCTTAACACCTTCTCTACATTAGCCAGCTCCCGTCCAGACAATTTGATACTGCCTCGCGTCATTGCATGAAGGAAAATGTTAGACGCAAGAAGAAATCACAACAAATAGCAAACAATGTGAACAATGGATACATTACAACCTACAGTCTGGACGTGAGTAAGAACACGTCGCTTAGGCGTGACACCCCTAACATGCTCCCAATCATTATAAAGAAAGCACCAACGATTTTTCCAAGTGCAGTACGCCTTTTTCTTACCAAAGACAATACGCTCTCTCTCACTCCGACATGCACACTCGGCATACCTAGGGCATTCTTTCACCGGGCGTATCTTATAGCAGGAACGCCACTAATAGAAGGAAGGCTCACCTAACCCACATTCCATCCAAATAATATAAAACCTGATCAAGGTATCCCAAAAACCAGGATAGAGTTGCCTAGGCGCATATCTAATGAAAGATAGCATCCATTGCAACCAAGGGTGCAAAGTCAACTTCACCCCTAAGGTCAATAATATTTGGGTATAGAACATAGCATGACCCTTAGACGGTTCAGAAGGCAATTCTTCATGATGTACCAAACGCATTCCTACACTGCGAGGGATACTAGATGACTGCCTTAGGGCCTCAAGCTGCCTTTCACTATCTAACAAGTTTTTCTCTAAAAGGTCCGATGTGAACTCAGAGCGAAATATGGGTATGGCATCAAAAACAACCCCCTCACCCACTGACATGAAGGAGGAAGAACCAATATTGGCTAAGGTTTGACAATTGCGAAAATCATCCAACATTTCTTTGGCACAAGACTCCAACAAAGGCCCTGAAGACTCCAACATTGCAAGCTCAAACCTAAAGCTAGAGCTAGGGGAGCCCTTATCACTAGGACTTCCACACTCTGTCTTCCAAAATTACTACAAAATGAGCAAATGAAGGCAAGGTAAAGAGTGGAGACTTATCCTTCTTATATAAGTTCAACAGGATCAAAGAAATTCAAAATTCAAATTCAAACCATAAGAAAGCCCCACATGGAAAGTCTTCAAACTTCCACACAAGCTAGGGAATTTCAAACTTCACATTTTCAGTTCCCCCACTTCCAAAAAAAAAAAAAAAAAAAAAAAAAAAGGGAACGCAACAACTTCATCAATGGAAGACAACTACAAATCTCAAAAGCTTCACACACTCTTGATCAAGAGTGTGAAACAAAACAAATTTATGGTGCCAACAAAAGCTTCAACAAATGAAGGGCAACTACAAATATCAAAAGCCTCACACACTCTTGATCAAGATAGTGTGAAGCAAAACCAATTTTTATGGCGACCAACACAAAGCTTCAACCACAAAGCTTCACCTGCAAAGCTTCAACTCTCAACCACAAAGCTTCACCTACAAAGGTTCAACCACAAAGCTTCACCTACAAAGCTTCAACTCTCAAAAAGCTTCACCTGCAAAGCTTCAACTCTCAACCACAAAGCTTCACCTACAAAGCTTCAACTCTCAACCACAAAGCTTCAACTACAAAGTTTCAACCACAAAGCTTCACCTACAAAGCTTCAACCTTCAACCACAAAGCTTCAACTACAAAGCTTCAACCAAAAAGCTTCACCAAATGGAGAGCAACTACAAATGTCAAAAGCTTCACACACTCTTGATCAAGATAGTGTGAAGCTTAATCAAGTTTGGTGTCCTAAAATAGCTTCAACCATTCAAGCTATATACCCAAACAAAAACCCACAACCAATACACCTTACCTATTTACTTATATATGTTTCCAAACATATTATAATAGAGTAAATAACAAGTCAAAGTTTCACATTTAATGGTGAACAAAAGTACAAGAAATCCACCAGTAATGAAGGTGCTACAAAAACTGGAATCTCACCCAAACTAGAAAAACAACCCAAGCAGCCTCTTTCCCTCCCTCCCTCTTTCGTCTCCTTTTATCTATCAAATTTCTGCAACTTCTGCTCTTCTTCAATGGAGCTGAATTTTGGACATCTTATAATTCTGAGCATATGAACAACTTTCAAGAAGGAACTATTTCTGTTTGAGCGACGGAAGTTAGAATATTGAATCTCCAAACATGACGGTCGGATTTCTGCAAACTTCAAAGCTGCCGTAGTGTTTCGAAGATCTGGAAATATTTAACCGTTAGTTTGTTCTGAAATTTTGATATGTTATAGAAGAAAGGATGAGGAACAACTTTGAAGAATAAAGTATGTTGATCTGAACAAGAGAAAATGGAGTTTCGAAGCTCACAACAGGTCTGATGGGTTGACAAAAAAAAATGAACAGTCACTTATCGTACCTGAATTTCTGGAGTTGTACTGCTCCGATGAATCTCAAATTTGGATATGTTGTAGTTCACGAGTTAAGGAACAACTTTCATGAAGATGGTTTTGCGATTTGAGCTACAGAGGATGGTGTTATATTGAAGAGCTACAGAGGAGAACAATGGGAGCTATGCAGAAGGGGAGACAAACTGAGGAAGAAGGCACGGGCGGTGCATTCTGACAAAACTAGGTTTCAAGCAGGCCTTGGGCCCCGGGGTCCTCAGGCCAACTGTCAAACAATAGCCCAAGAAGGCGCTAGTCTTGCATTTCACAACAAAGGAAGCTAGGGCTCGGGCCAATTTCAAAAAACAAAAGGCACGGGCCTGCTCCTATCTTTGGGCTTGCCAACCAAACCAAAAAATAAAAAAAATAAAAAATAAAAATAAATAAATATATATATGTGTGTGTGTGTGTGTGTGTGTGTGTGTGTGTGTGTGTGTGTGTGAAGGAGGAGTTTTGGGCAACCACTTAGAAAGGAAAATGGTGAAGTTTTGTTTGGAAAATTGGCTACTAGCAAGACACCTCATTCGTCAACTCCCTCGACCGCAGACTTGGGGGACTCTTACCATATACCACTACACCTTGGTACTCGGAAGTTTCGCGACTACTTAGTGCCTGGGATTTTTCAAGTCCCCAACCGAGAAGTTTTCCTCACTTGGGAAATTAAGGGAGCACTACTTCAACCTACAGGGTCCACCCACGAAGTTTCAACATGCAAACTTCAACAAAATAAAAAATTCAAAGAATTCAATGAAGGATGCCTTAGTGTATTTAACACAACATGTTGAATGAAGTAAAGCTTATTTATTGATATCTTCGATAAATTACAAATACGTGCACACACATGAATCAAAACAAACAAACAGGAGAGCGCCTTCACAGAGGTTGCTCAAGAGAAGTCTCAACACTCGGCAAAGCCCCAAAAATAGGAGGCACCGAAGGGTGATTATTTGGAGACTCAGTACTGGGCAGAACCCTAGAAAGAGGAGGCACCAGAGGTTGATCATTTGGAGCTTCAGTATATGGTACAGCCCCAGAGGACGAAGGCAGTAAATGCCTTTTGAACAAACTCACAAACCTCTGATGATCATTTAAAATTTGACCCTCGAATTCCTGTAACTGGTCAAGCTTTGTCTTCATGGTTGTAGCATAGCTGTGTGCGAGCATGTGCAACTGTTTATTCTCGTGCTTAAGCCCTCTGATCTCCTATTTGAGACTTATCACTTCAACCGCCAACGATTCAACTTGGCAGGTTCGAGCAAATAGGCGTTAGGCCATATTAGATACAGAACCAGACACTGAACACTGAAAGCCAGAGAATCCTTAACAGCCAACTCATCAGACCGTTTGGAAAATAGTCTATTGTCTTTGGGAGTGAGAAGATTCTTGGCCACCACCGCAATGGTCATATCATTCTTCATCATAGAGTCCCCAATAGTAAGGGGACTAGTAGGAGATAAGAAGGATGGGCGCCATATGTTATTTTGAGGAGACATGGCTACCTCTTCCACAACATTCAAGTCCAAACGATGGTCGAACAGGCTAGACATTCCCAAAAAAGATGAAGAAAAAATGAGGTACAATAAGTCTCAAAAGTATGAAAATAAGGGAAAAATTCCTACAAGCAGTAACTCTCTGAACGTACTTCTTGAATGCAATTGGTGCCCCTATAAAAGAAAGGGCAACAAGGCCGTTTGTTCAAAAATCGAAGAGACAACACTCTCCGAATTTCGAGAATCAGATTTCCCTAAGTAAGATTTATTAGCAATCCTCACACGCGACATTAGTTCCTCAGATACCAAGGATAACTTTGCCAAAGAACTCTGACAAAGTTAAGATGCGTAAATTTTGAAAGTCCAGCTACCCTACTATTACCCACAAGGGTAAAGGAACAGCACCACTGCTTGATAATTGGAAAATCCTTATATGTGTCAACCTCCGTGCTCCGTGGCAAAGCAGACTTGCAAAAATGCCCAACCTTTCTTCACATCCGAGAAACCACTCCCAACAAGATTGCTTGCTCAGAAATCAAAGAGACACCACTCTCCGAATCTCGAAGAACCATATCCCCAACAAGATTGCCTGCTCATAAATCGAAGAGGCACCACTCCCCGAACTTTGAGAGCCAGATTTCCTTGGATAAAATTTGTCCACAATCCTCACACGCAACATCAGCTTTCTGGATACCACAGACCACTTTTTCAAAGTGCTCTGACAAAGTTAAAACACGTGAATCTTGTAACGGCCACTACGTTGCTCCGACCAAGAAAGGTAAAGGAACAGCATTACTACTCGTTGTTGAGACAATTCCTATATATGTTGACCTCTATCCTCCACAGCCAGGCAGACCTGCCAAAAAAAAAAATGCTCAACCCTTCCTCACATCCGAAAGGGCACTCCCAATCTAGCCTCTCGAAATACTTCGTTTTCTTCTCCCTCGATAATACCTCTGCCAACTAGCCACATCAGAGAAAGAATATCTCATATCATCAGGGTTGAAAGCAAGAGTATCCCATATCATGCTTTTTCCCTATCTTTTCCCTTGCCCTTGCTCTTACCTACAGGACAAGGAGAAAGAATGCAATCAGTCGAAACCTGAAATCAAACTTCCGATCTAGAACTGATTGCCCATAACCTTTGCCTAGTTGCTTGCCTAGCATTGCTCTCGAGTACTCATCCTCAACTGTTGTCAAGGTCACGAATTCCTTCGGCAAATACCTCAGAACAGTTGGTACGATATTGGCTCTTTACACTGAAGCTGCCAAGCATGGATGAGTCGCTGAGAAGTAGTGCTTTGAAGGACCATTTAAATGCAAAGGTTGTGCACCATTTATGCTATACAAAAGACTAAAGCAGAAGGTTCAACGACGAGCTAGAACAGATCATTACAGCACGACACCTTTCATGTGGAACCGCATAATCCAGACGAAGGAGTCTAAGTCAAATCCAAGCTCGACATCATTGCTCTAATTGAAGAGATCGAGAAGCCTCAACAGCCTTTTGCTAGTATCGTCATCGAAGAACAAAGCCTCGCCATACCACATCCCATATCATCAGGATCGAACATACTCCAGATTTGACGGACTTGTTTTGATCCTCAAGATCAAAGAGCAAAAGTATCCCTTTGGAGGAAACCAGAAAACCCTCTAGCCCAGTTCAAGAATACACCTGTGGAAAGTCAAGTACAACAAAGCACGTGCCGATTCGTCCGTCTTCTCCAAAAACAAGAGTACCTCATATCATCTCTTCTTCCTATTTCTTCTCTTTATCCTTGTTGCTGAATGAGAGACAAGGAGAATAAACACAATCAGCCGGAACCCAAGATCAACCTACCAATCTGAGACTGATTGCTTGGAACTCTGATTGCTTACCTTGTCTATCACCTTCTTCGGCAGATCTCCTCGCTCAGAGACTTGGGGGACTCCTACTATATGGTTTGTATCGCACTTGACCAAACCCGAAACTACAAGTAAGCTTCAAATGAAAATGATACATTACCTTGTGCGTCAACGCCAACTAAAGATACCACTCCTAAATGAAGGAAAAGTACTTCCAAGAGAAGATGCCACATCTACTTACAGGACGGAGAAGGCAAGTGAAGGCGACACCACACTTCGGTACTTGGAAGTTTCGTGATTACTCAATGGCTTGGATCTTGCAAGTCCCCAACCGAGGAGCTTCCCTCACTCGGGAACTTAGGGGAGCACTGTTTGTACCATACTTGACCAATCCCAAAACTACTGAGCACCTGTCAACAGTATACCGTCAAGGACCCACAAGACTTTTCCTCCAACCAGAAGGCCAATCACAACGCGACACATGTCGGTATTAGATGCTAATCACAGCGCAACACATGTCGATATCAAAGGCCAATCACAACACGACACGTGTCAATATCAAAACAAAGCTAGAAACTCTCTTCTATAAAAGGGGATCATTCTCCCACAATAATCCCTAATGTCATTTGTACTAAACTATTCACTAGAACTCATTAAAAAAGAGCTTGAACCTATGTATTTGTGTAAACCCTTCACAACTAATGAGAACTCCTCTAGTCCGTGGGCGTAGCCAATTTGGGTGAACCACGTACATCTTGTGTTGTTTTCTTCCCTGTCTCTATTCATTTACATGCTTATCCATACTAATGACCAGAGCAATCTAGCGAAGGTCACAAACTTGACACTTTCTGTAGTACCAAAATCCTCGTCGATTTTGTGCATCAACATGAGTTATGAAAGCAAATGGCAATAAAGATTCAAAAATTTTGAAAGCGTAAAGTTTGAATGGAAAAGAGCCGAGTATTTATAGGCATTCTGGATGGAAGATCAACCGTTTGATTTTCTAAATAAGGGGTAGAATTGACCGAAGAATTTGATAATCATGATGGATATTTAGAAGACCCACATAAAGGGACCGAGGTTTTCATGGTTTAAGGATGCATGTTTGCGTGTGACTGCAGATTTAATGGTGAAGAGACGTTTCGATGGTTGCACATTTCAAGGGTCATTATTAATGACAGATGAGTAGGCTAAGGAGTCGCGACGTGGCAAGGCATTTGACAAAATTAAGATCGTGCTTCATAAATGCACCTGACTGGATGGGATATTCAGAACTTTTCGTTGTCATCCAAAGATACTAATTTCACTTCTTCAAGGTCGAAACTCGACCAAAGAGTTATAGGCCGAAGACCTCAGAAGTGAGGGGGCAATGTTTGGGCCCAAAATGACAATTTGGGGCGAGAGTGACAAAATGGGCTGAGACTCTTGGTCCAGCTATCTTCCAGGGGTATCATAGGCCAGCTAGGCATCGAAAGTTGTCTAGTCAGCTTCAGTTGAGTCCTTTTGCGAGAATGATGGATTTGGATAAAAACGAAGGTTGAATCCTTGTGCCACCAGGGGTGTTAAAGCTAAAGGCACTGTGAGTCAAGGAATGAATTGGTTCATTATGAAGGTGGCTTCAAAGTCTTGGTTGAATTAGGATTTGACAAGTCCTAGTTAGATCAGGATAAAGAGTCCTAATCCGAGTGTGGTTCTAACTTGGCCAAGAGTGGTTTCACTGCTATAAATAGAAGAGGGAGTGCATCATTCGAGCCTCTACAATTCAACACACAAACTAATCTGGGCAAACTCTAGTTCTACGCGAAACCTCTCAACAATCTTGAGATTTTTATTTTCTTTTTCCCGCCAACACATCTTCAATTTAGATAAACAGCACTGTGAAGGCAACCGGCAACATCTTTATTTTGGATAAACAGCACTGGAGCCGTATATTGAACTTCGCAGAACTAGCAACCTTGTCTTCAGGCTCTAGAACCTGAAATCCGAGACGTATTCTGATGCGTTACGAATGTGACACATAAATTAAACCCTATTTGTGACAATTGTAGTAATGATGTAAGTAGGGATCGTTCTAACCGGGGATTAACTAGGGGTGCTAAACACTTGACTTAACTAAATAAAACTAATCTTTAAACACTTAATTCACTTAACGAAAACTCAAAATAAGTCCACAAGACTCCAAATACTTAAAAACACAAAATAAGATAGAGTAAGACTAACAAAATATGGGGGGGGGATTGAGGTTTTGACGAAATTAAACTAAAATGCACAGATTGTAATTAAGGGCAAAATGTAAATATGAATGTGATGAAAATATGGATGAATGCTAGCTAGAAGGTTCTTCTCCACACATGTTACACTTGCATACAAGATGATTTTCGGTTGGTTTTTCGATGAATTATGAAACTCAACACCCCGGGTTAATTAGGTCCGCTTAAATTAACCGTCAAGTTTTCCTTAAGTTAATGAATTGGATGATTGCATGCGACAACCCAAAGCATTCCCCACAAGTTCCCTACATGAATTGCATAATAGAGATACAAGCAAGAATCATTAAGCATCATGAAAACTATAAGTGTTGACGAGGCATTCGTTACTATGAATTGCATGAAACTTATGCCAAGAATTTACTTAACGCGATTGTTTATAAGCAACCTCCACTACTTGTGAATATAAGTTCATAACTATTAGGTGAAACTCACTTATATTCTAGCGTCATATTCATGCATGAAAATTAAGCGTGCACTCTCAATAAACATACATAAATAGGTTATCAATCAAATAGTTAAACAAATTGAATCCACAACTCATGAAATTCCAACCAAAGGTAATCAATTCATATTGCAAGCGTAAACATGGTTTCGAATCACCCCCTAGCTATGGGGGGTTTAGTTCCTCATATGTACAAAACAAAGATACGTAAATTTAATCATTGAAATCAAGGAAAAGAAAACACCTAAAAATTCCAACAACTCAAACTTGAATTGTATGAACGTTTAGGCCCTTCTCCTCCTCTTTGTTGCGGCACAAGGTCAAAGGATAGGTTTTGGATTGGTGTTTGTATGGAGGAATGGTTGGATAGTGTTTTGGAGGGTTGGGGAGTGGTGGAAATAGAAGAGAAGAATGCTGGAAATGGAATGGGGAGGCACGGCAAGGAAGTTTCAGGATGTGTTTTTGTGTTGAAGTGTGTATGAATGGAGGTGTGGAATTGAATGATATGTGTGATAGGATTGCATGGTTTTATAGGGAGAGAATGGGAGAGAATGTGGTTGAATGATTAAGGAGGGAATGCATGTGGAATGACAGCTAGGTTGGTTGGTGGAAAGCTGAAAATGGGTGCTGTTTTGCACGGCTAAGATGGAAGTTTGGTGCTGGAAATGCATGTGTTTGCATGTGAATTAAAACTAGAGTGAATGATGATGAATGCATGTGGATTAAAGAGTGAATGGTGGCTGCAATAATGAAATGGAATGCTGGAAAGTGGATGTGAAATGCACGGCAAGGTGTTGATGGTGCTGGAATTGTTATGCACGGTTTGAAGTGATTGTTGTTTGTGTGAAGTGTGTGTGAATGCATGTGAGTGGCAGCTAGGGTGAATGATGATGAATGCATGTGGATTAAAGAGGGAGAATGTGGTGCAATGATGAAGTGGAATGGTTGGAAATGCAAGGGTATGCACGGCAAAGGGGTTGTGGGAGAGTGTGGTTGAATGATGAAGTTTTTAATGGGAGTGACAGCTAGGGAATATGGAAGTGTGCAGCTGCAATATGTAAAAGAATGACTAAATAATAATGTATGTAGGGTGCAGCTAGGTTAGTGGAAAGCTGGAATTAAAAGGTTTAAATGTCCTAAAACTTAAAGGAAACAAGGATCCCTTGCACGGCAAGGGATGATGATAAAGGGAAAGTTTGACATGGTGCACGGCAAGGAAGAGGAAAGGTCAAGGGACCTTTGTTTTGTGTCCTAGAATGCATATGAAGTCTTCAAAGTGTTTGGGACATAAGGTCAATTAGAATTTAGGAAATGTCACACCAAGATAGGAAACCCTGGGCTTAACTTTCCTACTTCAAGTAGGAAACTTTCTTTGACTAGGATTCCTCATTTGATTAGGAATCCTCTTCAATTTCGTCCATTCCTTTTGTTCCAAACATAAGCTATCAATTCCAAGCCCAATTTTGCTCCAAAATGCTCCAAAATGCACCTTTTTGCTTCCTTAGCCATATGAACCTAGAAACACACGAAAATGGCATAAAGGACTAAAATAACTAAAGAAACACAACGTAAATGCACGAGAACAAGCCAATTAAGTCGCATAAATATGCTCCTATCA
>NW_025999532.1:0-80000 GCF_019419815.1 Pyrus x bretschneideri
GGCCCGGGACGCATCACTTTTCGGGCCCGCTCCACCACCGTACACGATATTGTCCGCTTTGGGCTTACCATTCCCTCACAGTTTTGTTTTTGGGAACTCACGAGCAACTTCCCAGTGGGTCACCCATTATGGGATTGCTCTAGCCCCCTTCTTGCTTAACTTCAGAGTTCCTACGGAACCCGAAGCCAGTGAGCTCCCAAAAGGCTTCGTGCTAGGCAGGGATGGAAATATACATATAAGGATCACTCCCCTGGGTGATGTGGGATGTCACAATCCACCCCCCCTAGGAACCCGAAGCCAGTGAGCTCCCAAAAGGCCTCGTGCTAGGTAGGGATGAGAATATACATATAAGGATCACTCTCCTGGGTGATGTGGCATGTCACAATCCACCCCCCTTAGGGGCCCGACGTCCTCGTCGGCACACACGGGGCCAGGGTTAGGCTCTAATACCAAATTTGTCACATCCCGGCCCGAGGGGGACCACTTCCCGGGCCCGATCCACCACCATAGCACGATATTGTCCGCTTTGGGCCCCGACCACGCCCTCACGGTTTTGTTTTTGGGAACTCACGAGCAACTTCCCAGTGGGTCACCCATCATGAGATTGCTCTAGCCCTCTTCTCGCTTAACTTCGGAGTTCCTACGGAACCCGAAGCCAGTGAGCTCCCAAAAGGCCTCGTGCTAGGTAGGGATGAGAATATACATATAAGGATCACTCCCCTGGGTGATGTGGGATGTCATAGAGTGGGTCGGTCAAGTCTCACAATAGGCTAGCAATAATGTGGTTCAAATTCGTTTTTGGTGAGAATCGAACTTAAGACCTCTCACTTACAAATGAAGAGAAATACTACCGGATTGTGATACTAAATGGCATAGTAGGATTTAAACTAAAAGTTCCTACAAAATATTTCCAAGTTTGAATAAAAAAACTAGTCCATAAATACAAAAACAAAATCATATGCAAACATACAAAAAAATATATATTAATCACAAGATTATATTAATTTAGATATAAATTTAAAAATATTTGACAACTTAATAAAGAAAGGGGTGAATTGCCAATTTAGTCCTTGCATTATCACCTGAGTGAAAGTTAGGTCCCTAAACTTTTTTTTTTTTCAGAAAAAATCAGTCTTCAAATTTTAAAAATCTACTAATTACATCCCTAATATTATATTCTAAGCTACTATATTTAATTTTCTATCAATTTAAGTTACGTTACTTGTTTGTGATATACATTGGAGGGTAGATTGATAATTTTACATAAAGAAATAGTTTATGGAGTTAACTTTAGAGGTTAAATTAGACATCAGATACACACCCTATATGAAATGTTAAGGGCTTATAAGCGAGAAAAGAACGGTATTATACTCTAAAGTATGTCAAATGACTTAAGTTGACGAAAAATTGATAAAATAGCTTTGAATATAATAGGTGGAAAAAAATTCCCAAAATTCCCAAACCAAACAAAAAAAATACTGATCCCAAACCAAAAATGTCCCAAACCGATTTTCCCAAAATTTCGGTATTCCCATACCGAAAAAATACCAAAATTTCGGTATGGGAATTAGGATTGCCTTTCCAATATTTTGGTATTCCCATACCGAACTGAAAATATATATTTTTAATTATTATATATATATTATTTTTTTAATTATAATTAGCGTTAATTTGAACCATTGGATTGTTTCACATTAATCTATTCCGTCCATCTATTCCTTGTTAGGCTTTCAGGTTTCAGCTTTGTTTGTCCCCGTTGAGGATTGAACTAACTCTACTCCAGTTTCTAACTTTCATTTCATTTCTCAGTCTCTCTCTTAGCTTGGTCTCACTCAAATCCAACTCCGGCCAGCCATTCACCGGCCCACCACCACATACGGATCATCCACCGATGTCTCTCCTTCCTTCACGATACACAGTCACAGCCACCACCGGTCTGAGGTCTCTCTCTCACGATTCTCTCTCTCGCGATCCTCTCTCTCAAGAGTCTTTGACTCTCTCACGCAATTCTATCTCTTAGATTTAGACACAGGTAAATAAATATGGGAATTAATTTAGGGTTTGAAATTTAATTTAGGGTTTGTGAAATTTAATTTATGAATTCTAGATTGAAATTTAATTTATGAATTCTAGATTAGGGTTTGTAATTTGAGGGTTTTTGAAATTTAATTTTCGAATTCTAGATTAGGGTTTGTTTGGTTTCACAGATTAGAATCTATTTAATTGATCTAATGGTTCAGGTTCTTGGGTTCTTGAGTTTTTGCAGATTGGTTTAATACTCTCTCAGATTCTGGTTTAATAGCATATGTGGAGCCGTGCAGGTTATTCTCTTCTAGTAGGAAGCCATTATTAATAAAGTGGATGTCACATTAGTGACCCATATTTACCAATGTTGATCAAAGTTTAAGCAAGATCAAAATTTTTGTCTTTTTATGAGAATTACTTGGGGTATTAGGTAGACAACATTACTGATGATATTTCAAATGTTGTTTTGTTGGTGTGTTATTGTTAACAGAGAGAAGTGTACAAACAAACCAATGCCACAAAGACATCAAGGACAAGGTAATTATGTTTGCCTCAACTGAGTAGGATTCATCTCCTTTCTAGCCTTGTCCAGCTTCTCCATATTTACCGTTATGAATGACTGTATAAACATCCTATATGGATTAAATCCGAGATGTAATGTACATGTACTGTCGATTTGCTGTGTCAACTTAGCCCATCACAATTTCTTGTTTGTGTGGTGAGCATGCTCGACAAGATTCTTCAAACTTGAAAGGTAAAATGCATAGTTGAACAAATTCTATCTCCGTCTGCTTTGTAGCGTTTCTTTTACTTTCTATTGTATATATTCTCATTTAAGCTTACCATCAAGAACTTAAAGGGTAAAATGCATAGTTTATCGCCCCTTTTGAATTTAGTTGAGACGATTGGTTGAATGCATTTTTAAGCGGGAACAGATCAAAGTTTAAGCAAGCTATTTCTAGACGAGCCAAATGTAGATAGGTTAGGTCAGTTCATGTTTTCTTTTATACTTTTTGCAGGCTATTTCTAGACGAGTCACATATAGATATAGTATAATTCTTTATATATACTTGCCACTCCATTACCTGCTTGAATTAAGGCTTAAGGAGATCGGTTTTGAATAGGCAGATTTGTGCACAAATTAGGCAAATTGGCAGATTGCTTTTGAATAGGCAGATTGTGCAGTGTGCACAGATGCTTTTGAATTGGCAGATTTGTGCACAGATTAGTAGAAACAAATTAGCAGATTGGGGCAGCTTATATGTCAAATTTTCAATATAAAATGTTGAATTTTAGCCCAAAAGCATAATATGTCAAATTTTTGTCCAAAAGCCCAAAACCATTTCGGGATTCTCGATTTGTCCCGAAATCCCGAAACTATTTCGGGATTCTCGAAAATTGGATTTGACATCAGTATTGAAATTGGGATTCCTGAAAATTTCGGTTTGGGAATTGGGACAAGGGTTTCGATATGGGATCCCATACCGAACCATCCCTATATAATAGTATGAATGAAATTAGAAATTTTTAATGAATTTAGGAACTTATTTTACTGAAAAAATAATTCAGGTACCTAAGTTTTATTATGATGATAGTTTAAGAACTAAATCAGCAGTTTACCCTCAAGAAAAACCAACTTAAAATACATGAATTATTAAAAAACTCATTTTCTTGTTTTGCTTTATTAAGTTGTCAGATATTTTAAATCTTTATACTTATAATAATTCCTTCTTTCTAGTTTGTTTTTATCAAAATTCCTTCTTCTAGTTATATACCCAAAAAGAGGGAGGAGAATTTAACCCAAAACAAGTGAGGAGAATTCTTTTCTCTCATAAACTATCTTCATTTGAATTACGTTAACATTTTGTATTAATTTTTTTTTATTAAAAGATAAAGAAGATAAATTTTTTTTTTTTATTAAAAGATAAAGAAGATTAAAAAAATGTACGGAAAGAGGAGTGGAAAGGGGAAGAGAACATAAGCGAGAGAGAGAGAGAGAGAGAGAGAGAGAGAGAGAGAGCGCTCAGAAGGAAACGTGGAGGGAGATAAAGCGGTGAGACAAAAGGAAATGGAGGGAGCAGCCGCAGCCGCAGCAGAAGGGCGGCATCCTCTCAAACCCCATCCTCGTTTCAATAACCGTAACAGCTGGAAACATAAGGTCTCTATCACACAAACCACGAACAATTCAAGTTTATGATTCATTTATTATTTCGTAATTTTAATCCTTGCTTGGATTCAATTTTATGATCCAATTGATTTTGATTGTACAAATTGTTATGCATAATTTGAAAATATTTGTTAGTTTGTGTTGTATGTAAGCTTAGCAAAGTGTATTGGTATCTGTAATTTGTTTTGTAGCTGAGAGAGAACTGTTACAAAAGGGTTCGAGAAGACAGAATGCGGTTGCTTTGGAAGATGAGAATGCTGCCCACTCCACAAATTCTCAATCACATTCCAAATGTACTCCACAGTCTTCACTCTGTCCCTAATTTTTTCTTTCGTTCTTTCCTATTATTTTTCTCTATGAAAATTTGGTTTGCACTTTCCAATTGGATGCTTGTAACTTGTGTTTGCAGGATTTGATCAAATCTGCATTCCAGGACATAGTTTCTGCTGAATTGGAAAAAATTAAGGAATCGTCATTGGATGAAAATGTAAGAAGTTCAACATCTGTCCCTGAGGCCAATGATATGTTATGGGAATACGATGGCCTTACAAATGTATACCAAGGTGATTGTGAAGAGATATTGTTAGAAATGCAAAGGATCTTTTATGAAGACCTGACTATTCATCCAACTAGAAAAGAAGGTGAAAAAGTCGGTGCTTTTTTCTCGATGAAATTAAGTTTGTTATAAGTTCAATTGTTGTAGTAGAAAGTCTTTTGACTATCAAAGGTTATAATTTTCTCTAGCCCTTTGCAGAAACTGAAATCTGTGTTGAAACATGGGAAGATGAAGAGGATGAGTATTTGTCCCAGGCAGTTTATGAGCATATGCAACTGAACGACAAGCAGGTATAACAGCATAAGTTATGAGTATTCCATGCAACAATTTATACGAATTTGTATCCAGTTTGCACATTTGATTATATGCATAATAATTAATAACCATTGAATTTATGATTAGTGATATTATCGATTAAATCTTTATAATGACATTTGATATTTTAATGAAAACCTGTACTCAAGAAACTTTATAGTTGGCATCTGAGAGAGTATCACTTTAGCTGATGATTAACTCCAAAATACGTTTAATGTTGTCATTGTTTCATTTAAATCCAATTATCTGTTGTAATGAACATTGACCCTGCCTATAAAGGGCTACTTATATAATTTTATTTCCCCCAGAGATGGTTTTAGCAAACTATGGAAGATAATATTATTTTCTAACTTTTATTGGAGTGATATTAGAAGTATCATATTTCTTGAGAGCACATCTAGTCGTGTGATGTGTCTAAACAACAAGCTATACTAGATTTCTTGACTACACCAGAGTTAAAACTTGATCTGACCTTGAGCTTCTAGATCATGTGACATTTGATAGAAGAATATGGTCATTCTAACATAAGTTGCCCCCCACTTAAGGAGATTTTTGGCTCCATCCTTGCTTGCCCTGCACAAAGAGGTGTGATCCAAAGGGTAAATTGTGAAGCCAAGATCTCTTGACTGAAAAACGGAAGATTACATGAGGCAGATGTAACCAAGATGGTTGAGGAGATACCGTGAGAAGAGTACAAAGTCCATTTGTTGAGTCTCACATGGCCTACTTAAGTTGAGGGGAAGTTCTATATATGTCGGCTTAGTATCTCTTATAATTGGAGGCCTTTCAGCTCATGAAGGCTAGGTTAAGCCCCAAGCGGGAATATATATGACCAGTGGATGTGGGTCATTCAAATCAGGAGTTAGAGAACCTGGGGCTCTTAATCAGGCTGTCTTGCGCTTATGGATCCTAAGATGATTTTTTATTAAGGAACATTCTCAGAATTTTATTTCAGGAAAAGAAAAAAGAAAAGGAAAGAGAGAAGTTGTGCCATAAATGAATGCTTGGTTGACTGACATAGAGTTGTGCCATAAATGAAGGCTTGGTTGACCAACTATGTCAGGAAATGAAGGTTGAAATGGATGATCTGACCATCGAGTAGGACCCAATTAAAGCCTTATGACATGATTAACTGATATGAGATCTTTGCTGTTTTCTCTGTTCCTGTTGCTTATTTTCTTGCTGTGTGAACAAAACCTGCATACTAGCCAATGTATTAAAAACGTGAGCCGTGGGCGAGGCGTCCGAGGGATAGCCCGGCCTAGGTGTGAGGTGAAGTCTCACGGGACCTAAATTTTTTAATATATACATTGAGCGTACACATATTATATTTAAAAAAGAAGAAGATTATTAATCAATAATCACCCTGAGCACACATATATTATAAATATATATACACACATATATATACATACATACATAAAGTATATATATATATATATATATATATATATAATAGAGGATGAAAAGCACAATGAGCACACATATAACAATGCACGCATATAGCACACACATCCATTATATAAAAAAATAAAAATCAGAAAAAAAAAGGCAGAGAGACGATGGTGCAAGGAAGAGGTATGAGGTAGTTAAAACCCTATCCAAAATTTGGGTTTGGGAGTTTAAAAAAAAAAAAAAAGCCCTGAGGCGCGCCTAGGCGGCTCTAGCAACACCTTCCGCCGCCTAGGAGGCTCCGGCGACGCCTTCCACCCACTCCCTCAAAACAGAGGCGGCAACCCTCACGCCCAGCCTCAGAAGGCGCCTAGGCGCGCCCTAAGGCGAGCCTTTTAAAACATAGATACTAGCTAACATTCTGTTACAGCAGCAGCAAGTCTGATACTATGGCTAAATCATTCCTCTGTATTTGTTAGTATTATAACTTACTTTTCCACCATCTTATTACAGCTGTGGTCTCAGCTTCTAATTATTTTTCCAGTCAAATTACTTCCCTATCTATCAAAGTGTAGTAAAATTAATAATAGAATGCCATATATTTTATATCCATGTGAGAAAAGGCTAAATCATTCCTCACTATCAGTTCTTTGGTACTGATTATATTGTTTTGGCCGTAATGCTAGATGCACAAGGAGGAAGTTTGGTGCCCCGTCTGTAAGCACGGAGTACTACAAGAGAATTACAATCGAATATACTGCACTCTATGCAAGGTTCAGCTCAACAAAGGCAATGAGGTATTGTTAACTCCTTATGTTTCTATCTATGCTTATGCGTTATAATGCAGATATCATAATCCAAAATTTGACCAAGTTCTCCGTAATTTTTGGAAGTAAAGAAATAAAAATCTCAACTCCCAAATTCCCAAATAGTCTATTTTGTGGTCTTGGAAGGGGCAAGAAATAAATCGTATTGGATAGATAGTGGATATGGGTGACAGTGCTGGTCAACTCCCAAATTTTGTTGTTCTTTTTCTCACCCAGTAAAAAAAGCAAAAGGAGTTTTAAACTTGTCTCAGTGCTGGTCACCGAGCTCTCCATTAATATAAGATACTAGCTATCAAAAGATTCTAAAAGACATCATTTATTAAGTTATGCATGAATGCGCTACTTCTGTAATTTTATCTTCTTTTTGTTTTGTTTTGTTTTGTTTTGTTTTTTTTATTTTTTTATTTTTATTTATTTTTTCTTGTTATATATATTGTGAAAAAGGTATCCTTGAAAATGAAATTCCAAATGACATTAGTATATGTAGTTTGTCAATTTGATTAATAATCATGACCGTCATATGGTTATTTAGTAATATTCCTTTTGCGACTGAAAAAAAATTTCATTTATATTACGAGTTAAAAATTCCAGGTTAATTTGGAAATATTGCGGGGCAGGCTAGCAGAAGTTCACACAGAGCATCTGGATCGTGGCTGCAAATTGAAACCCAAGTTTCGCATTGAGATCAGATTTAATATAACTGCACTGTACATTTTCTGTGCTGCTTGTAATACATTTGAGATTGTAGTATAGACTGTATAATGAATACTTCCATGCTTTAAAGATGAAATATATCATCATCATCAACTTGTTCACTTGGTTGTTATACATTTGAGATGGTAGTATAGTGAATACTTCCCTGTCGATATCTTTAAAGATCAAATATATCATCATTAGCATCATCTTGTTCACTATGTAATATTCCCTACTTATTTTCCGAAATTTTCAGCTAGCGCGTACTGTTTCCATAGGGAAAACCGTGGGTTTTCTAAATTCAAGAGGAAACAAGAAATGAAACTTGCAGGCTTCTAGAACTTGAATCCAGTTGGAGGAGTAACCCAAAGCCAATCGAATTCAATGCATAACATAAAACTTAGTCCCAATTGTATTGTTTGTCATGGTAACAAGCATCTTGAAAACTATTGTCACTTGTCAGGTGGTAGTGGCTGTAAAGATATATATGCATGAACAAATATCACATGCAATGCCAGGTTGCACATAAGGATTTCATCGTCCATAAAAACAGATCAGTGATGAGTGCTAACCACTAACCAGCAGCCTAGTCTAGATCATACTACCATCTTTGAAACTCCTGGACGCCTGAACCAAAGGCCTCTCATCCATCGGATTTGGTGTAGGTGCTATTACTACTGATTGGCCAATCGAGGAAATTGTAGCCTTCAAGTGAGGTTGGTAGATATGCCTGCGTGACACTGGCAGAGGGATTGTCGTGCATACCCAAGTTCCTTCATTAGCTTGGTAGGCGCATTCCTCAGATGAAGAGGCACTCCCTCATTCTGGCCGACAGAGTCCCTCACCACTTGTGTACTCCCTATTGCTTTATAAACAGCGAAAGGTTTAGGAGCCTATGCCAAGTAAGCCACACACTGTGCAAGAATGACATTGCACTCTGGCATTCCCAGAAAATGGCAAGCCCGATGACAAGCAACGGCCTGGTTCAGTGCTGATGGGTCAGCCAACCCAACATCTTCAATGGCGAACCTTATGAGTCTGGCGGGCAAGATAGAGAGGCTCTTGGCCTCCTTCTAGCATCTTTGCCACCCAATAAATGGCCGCATTAGCATAACTTAGTCTCATGGACTAGTGAAGAGCACTGATGAGATTATAGTGCTCTTCCCTCGCTTTGTCAGAAGCAACATGTTTGCATTACAAAGCCTCTTTGGCATCCTCTAAGGTAACAACATCAGTAGCCACTAAATTATTATGATCATCATCATCATTCGTAGAGGAGAGGTAGAGTTAGAGGTCGAGGAACTAGAGATAGAGGCCACTCGGGCAGCTGTTGCAGAAACTTCCAGGCATCCACACTTTGGGAGTCAATCCCTTATTATCGGAGGCACTGGCGGCCCACTTGAGAAGGAGCTCAACCACGTGGGGTCTCAGAGGGCGGAGAACAAGAACTCGGCTGCGAGACAGAGACGAGCGGCCTGATCAAATGGAAGGAAGGGTTCTCGGTGGTGGCCCCATGAAGACTATACAGTCTATACTGCCGTCTGCGATGACGGGCAAGAACGAGTCATGCTGGGACTTTTTGAACCTGTGAACCTCGTCCACGAACTGTTTTGTGTTTTCTCCGCCGCCTTTTTCTTCTTGAGAACAAATCACCATATAAACCCATGTATAGGAAAACTTGGGTCTCCAGTGTAAAGTGAGCCTTACAGACTTAAAAGGGAATCTTTGTCTCCCTAAAACTATCTCCAAACCATTGGAGTAAAACTTAAAATTTTTTGCTCAGAAAATTTAGGTTTGAACCTATAAATAGTTTTTCTGCTCTAACCTTCTAGCCTAAAATTTTAGCCTCAGATTATTGAAGAATGAATTTAGGCTAATTTTGTTTTTTAGATTAACTTTAAAAAAAATTGTGTAGACTATCCTAAATTAATTTTATGAACATTTTAACCTAAAAATATTTAATTCCGATAAATATTGAAAAATCACTAAATCGACACATGAAACTTATGAAACACTATGGAATAATATGAAACACTTGATACAGATGTATAAACACAAAGCACATGTAACACACAAAACACATATGAAGCACATATAAAACACATGATAGAGATGTATAACACACCAAACACATGAGACACACAAAACACATACCAAAATACATACAAAACACATGAGACACAACGAAGAAGCCGAATTTGCAAACTCTCTTATGCAATATGAGCACCATGCCAAATCTAGCTATTGTGGTTCCGTAACGGGGTGTTCATTTGTCCTATGTAGAATCCTAAATTTTAGGTTTTTATAATTTTATGTGATAATTTGGAATGTATACTTGGTGACATCGAGACCCTAGCGCGGGGCTAAAATTGGGAATGGTAGTTTAGGGTTTGAAGGATGTGGGCAGCAAATAGAATGAATATGAAAGAGATGGAAACCTCATTTTGATAGTAAGAGGATAACAAGACAAATAACAATCTAATGAATGAGATTGAGATAAAAAAATCTAATCCAATTGTTGCAATAATTGATCATGATATATGCATTACAAAACGCAATAATGGAGCCATTACTTACAAATGAAGAGAAATAGTGGTGTCAAAATTTTTTATTTTTATTTTTGTCAATATATTCCCAAAATATTTTACGACAATGTCGAGATGCTCTCAGTAGTAGTATATAAGATAGGGTAAATCTCTGTTTACTACCCTCATGTTTCATGGTTTTCAACATTTAGTACATCAAATTTTTTTCATCCTAGAGTCTTACCTAAAGTGTAATTTTGGGACAGTCTCATACATGTGTTAGTCAAATTGTTAACTCTGTCGTTAACTGATGACCTGGCGCCTATGTGGACAATGACTTAACGCCACGTGTCATTAAAGGGTCCACGTGGAATTTAAAAATTAAAAAAAAAAACACATAAACTGTCTTCTACCTCACCCCAACCCCCTCCCTCCCATTCTTTCCTCTGCAACCCCTATCCTTTACACACCCCTATCGCTCCTCTCCACTCTATTGTCCACCAAAAACACCTCTGATATCGCCTCTAGTATGAACTTTGCTGGATCGACACAATCGCCCAAAGCTAGAGGCATTTGCAACCTCAGAGCCTCCAATTCCTTCTTCTTGACCGTCACGAACCTCCAGAACCCATTTTCAAGAACAACGACTTGAGATTCATCAGCAACCCCTCACCATCGTCCACCCCTCAGTACTCGTCGTTGCTGTGAACCCTCCATATTCTTTACACTCCTCCTCTACTTTCTTCCACTTCTAAACCCTTAAAAAAAACCAAAGAAATTCACCTTTAATTGCAAATGGGCATCTTCCCCGAGCCCTAGAAACCCCATTGCTCAATCCCCACCCAGATTCAGCTCCAACCCACTTCATCCATGGCCGCATCTTCCATCTCCACCCATTTTGCCGCATTAGCTTTCCTCGTTTTCTTCCTCAGAACCACTTCTGCCCCTACGAGGTCTCCTTTCTCCGCCTACTCGAGAAGGTCTCTGATGACTAGGTCGTCGAACTTAACGAGCAAGTGACCTCCATGGTTAAGATCCACCTGGAAAAGCTTCAGGTCAGCGATGTGGGACTGGCAGCCATGTAGGATTGGTCTCCGTCAAGAGCCTTGAGTGGACCAATGTAGGATTGGTCTCCGTCGCTGAACGCTGCAAGCTGCTAAGGAAGCTTCACCTTGACGGATGGAAGGCTAATTGAGTAGGTGACGACGGGAAGACGAACCGGGTGGAGTTGTGGAGGGGTGTCGGGAAGACAAAGAGCGTTTTTTTAAATTAATTATTTTAATATTTTAAATTTGGGCGAAATTTTTTTTTTAAAATTTTAAATTCCATGTGGACTCTTTAATGACACATGGAGTCCAGTTATTGTCCACATGGGCGCCATGTCATCAGTTATGGTAGAGTTAATAGTTTGACTAACGGATGTATGAGATTGTTCCAAAATTTACACTTTAGGTATGACTCTGGAACAAAAAAAAAAATTTGATGTACTAAATGTTGAAAACTATGAAACATGAGGTAGTAAACAGAGATTTACCCTTTTAAGATATTAGACAACTGGGACTCATTTGTGGCGACTCGTCCGGTCAAGTCCTCCTAATAGGCTTTGGTGAATGGTGATGGAGAAAACGAAGCCAAGCCGATGCCTCTCATAACTCGTCGCTGGCTGGCTGGCTGGCTCGCCCGCTCACAGAGCTCAATTCACCTCTGGCCATGTCACTATGGTTCTCATTGCTGATCTTCCTCTCCAGGGAAGACTCCTCTTCAATCCTGACTTCCGCTGAGAATTCTGGTTATTTTAAGGAATTCAGCCATGGCTGCCGGTCGATACTTAGGCCATCTCCAACCGATGGTTGGCCAGAGGGCTCGATTTAGCCCTCTAGCCCTCTAAGATATTAATATTTTAATGAACAGTATAGGGCCATATTTGCCTCCGTCTCCAACCAAGGGTCAAAGGGCTAGAGGGCTCGTTTTAGCCCTATCACAAAAAACCGTCTCCAACCGAGGGTCATAGGACCAAACATAATTTATTATTTAAAAACTACAACTTAAATGTTGTTTAAGTTTCATGTTGTTAAATGTTTTTTTTTTAACAAATATGAAAAACTAGAAATGTTTTTAATAATTTGTTAAATGTTGTTAAAAACTACAAATTTTGTAAAATAAAAGTTATAGGAAAAAAATAGAATTTAAAAAAAAATATGAAAAATAGAAGTTACAGGAAAAATTTCGTAAATAAAAAATAATAATAAAAATGTAAAAAAAAAAAATTCAAATCATTCTGTCGGTTAAAACCAATAGCCCTCTAGCCATTTGGCCCTTTCAGATTCTGTGGGGCCCTCTCAGATTTCACGAGCCCTCTAGCCTAGCCCTCGGTTGGTGATGGTTTTCAGACTATTTTCGGCCCTCTGGCCCTCTGGACCTTTCGGTTGGAGATTGCCTCATGCCCGTAGTCCTAAATGTTTTGTTTGCAATGCAGGAGCTGGTGCCGCCGCCGGTATGTCATTATTTATTTATCGTTTGGTTTGGTTTGGCCGCAATTGGATCCTAATTGCCTGGCAGCCTGGGTAATTTTAATTTGATTTTATTTAGGGTTCTGATTGCGAATTGGAAGTCCATTTTTACTCAATTAGAGCACTAGCAGTCAGTGAATGATGTATTGATTCCCTACACACACATATCCATATATGTTTCATTAATTATAATGGCTGTTGGTTGTGGTTTGGATGTGAGTCTTCGAATTCTTCTATTCTTAGCTATTGATGTTTGAATTGGGCTTGGGCAGGGATTATTGCTGCAACCTTTGTGTGTCCCTTAGATGTTATCAAAACCAGGCTTTAAGTTCACGGGCTTCCAACACTCGGTAATGCTGCGAATGTTAAAGTTATGCATTTTGACTTTCCACACCTCTTTATTTTGTCTTGTAGCTCACCTTAGCGGTACACAAGTACCCGATGGCTTTTTTCTAGCCTGCCTTCTCCTTTACATTTATCTTTTATTTCAAACATTCTAACAGTTACCTTTTTTTTTTTATGAGTCTCATGGTCATGGGAGTTTTTGATGTTTATATGGTGAGTGATTTACGTTTTCACGTCATTAGGGAGTCTCATAGTTGGTGGTTTGGAACAAATATTTCACAAGGAAGGGTTGCGTGGCATGAACCGTGTGTTCTCTTCCATTGTGCTAGCGTTACTTCCTAATTGGGCGGTAAGTCTTCATAGTTCCTACTTCTTGCTTCTTGCCATTGCTGGTTAGCAAATTGTGGAGGACGGTTAAAAATTGACGTGTAGGAAACAAATTTCTTGTTGGTATTGATAAGCTTACATAAACTTGGGCATTACTTGACGACTTACTACAATAGTCTTTTCCCTCCTACCTATGTTTCGCGTACACACCAGATTTTAGTATCCATTAGGGATACACACACGATATGGCCGGATATGTAAGCATTGAGAGTATCCATTGAATTTTAGCCCTTTGACTTTTAGATACGACACCAATACGTAGAGGCAAGGTCGTTATACGGTTCTGATACAGGAAGGGTCGTGTCGCGATGTGTGTTTTCAGAGGATGGGGTCTGATTGCTATTCCAAAAACAAATAAAGTCAAGTTATAATTCTGTAATTTAATTTTACCCCTCTTTTCCTGGTTTGATAAAACAAAAGGGGCTAGGGTTTCTAATTGCTAGGCTAGAAGAGAGGAATTGAAGAGTATAGCTTGTAATAGCAATGCAATAATTCATAAGTGTTATGACAATCAAATGTTAAGTATTATATATTATACAACAATTGCACAGTTTATTTCGAATAGTAATTTCACAAGGAAACAATATATATATATATATATATATATATATATGTATATATCTATATATCTCACAATATAAACAATTACAAAACTGAATTAATGAATCACAAAACACTGACTTGGTTAGGAAGATAGAGGCTTGCAGTAGCAATCTCCTAAGACAGAAATACGCCCCTACACCAGTGCAGTAGTTCAAATGGACGTCTATCTTGCAGGATACAACTATCTAATCCAAGTTCTTGCACTCGAACTTGGATTCTTGGCGAATTGGTTGTGTGGTTCTCAGCGAAATATGGAGGAATGAATATGGAAAAACTTGATACTGGTTTCTGATTTTTATTGCCATATATATAATGGCATAATTCGAACTTCTCCAACCGTTCAGGCTTATCAGTTTTTGTAAAAAGAAAACCGAATGCAACTGTTCAATAAAAACTGAACGTAACTGTTCAATCAGTTTTATCCTTTTCGGAAAAAACTGAATCCAAAAAATCA
This sequence comes from Pyrus x bretschneideri, assembly GCF_019419815.1. Lineage (NCBI taxonomy): Eukaryota > Viridiplantae > Streptophyta > Magnoliopsida > Rosales > Rosaceae > Pyrus > Pyrus x bretschneideri. The sequence goes on from NW_025999532.1 coordinate 14,800, forward strand.
AAAACGTAACTTGTGTTTTTCGTCCATCCGAGGCCCAAGATCCATGGCTTTGGCCCAATTCTTTTCAAACTATAAGTGAGTGAACTCACTTATAAAGACTTAATATGAAAGGTGTTTAGGCAATGTGGGACTCCAAGTCCCACAGAAAACACAAGTTCCAACAATAAGTAGAAAGGAGGTTTGGATTTTTCTGTTTTCATGTCTCATTTTATAAATTGCGTGTAGTCACTTACAACCAAGTATCAAAACCACCAAAAGGTGTACCTTCCTAATCCTGTACAATGTATCAACACCACAAGTATTGTCTTTGTTTCTAATGAACTTCCCCTGCCTTCTTACCTAGGAACTTCAAAATAAATAAATGAATAAAGAAATATTGTAACCTTTTGCAGGTTTATTTCACAATTTATGACCAGCTCGAGAACTTCCTTTGCCCTGATGGTTAGTGCATGACCATATACTTTTTACGCCTAAAAAACTTGTTTGGTAGGATTATTTTCAAAAACTGAACTCAAAACTAACTAAAAAATATACTCTATTATCTAAAAACATAAAAAGTAAGTTTTTAGAGTTTTTAAATTTAAACTCACTCATTTCTTTTCCCTTCCTCTTTCTCTCTTCTTCTCTCTCTCCTTTTTTTTTTCTTTTACCTTTTTCGTCTCTCTTCTAATCCGCTCTCTTCATTCTCTCGGTTCTTTCTCTCACTCATCTTCCCCTCTATCTCGTCTGATCCTCTTTCTTCTTGCTCTTTCCTTCAATCATCTCTTACTTTCTTTCCTCCTCTCTCATTTGTCTCCCTCTCCTACGACCTCCTCTTTTTAGATCTATTTGTCTAGTTTAAGTCATAAGATTTAAAAATTTTAAATCGCAAACCAATCAAGTTTTGAGTCTTAAAGAAAATTGTTTTCAAGAGATGTTTTTAAGAAATGTTTTGAGAAATGATAAAAAATTTCAAATAGGATACCCAACAGGCCCTTAGATTTTAACCATATTTCTCTTTTTAGGTAAATTCACCATCCTTCTATATCTTGTTTTTGAGTGTGTGTGGGTGTGTGTGTTTGGCATTGTTGCATATATAGACGAGAATCACCATCTTTCAATTGGGGCTAACATGCTAGCGGCTTCCCGTGCAGGAGCTGCAACAACTATTGCTACAAATCCGCTTTGGGTTGTCAAGACTAGACTTCAGGTGTGTCTCATTTCATTGTAGTTGTGTTTACTGAGGAGCATATTGTTTTTTTCTAGAGTTACCAATACTAGCAGCTTCAGGATTAAATTAATTACTGATTTAGCTGCCACTGTTGTTTTTCTAAGTATTCCCATTTTTCTTGTTCTTTTATGCAGACTCGGGGAATGAGACCTGGTGTGGTTCCATATAGGAGTACGCTTTTGAGGAGAATAGCTCATGAGGAAGGCATCCGTGGTTTGTACAGGTTCGGTAATCCATATGATTAATAAGTTGTATTAACCGATGTATATCTAATTATTTATATTGATGATGATATCGGTGATATGTTGTGTTTGATAGTGGTCTTGTACCTGCTTTGTAAGTTGACTTTTGTAGCCTCGTGCCGTCCTCGTGGACATTGTAGATGAAGTTGTTTTTTTGAGGGGTAAAGTGAGAGGATTGTTCTTGTACTTCACAGTTGCAGGGATGCGTTTTATGTGATTTGAGTACTCATGACATCAAGTCCCATTGTTTCTTTCTTCTTTTCTTGTGTTCTTGTTAGTACTAAGTGCTCATAATTTTGACTTCTCCTTGGAATTGACGCTTGTACGTTTCATTAAGTACACACCCCGCCCCACCCCGCCCTCAGCACACAAAATAACGTTTGTTGAATTGCACCTCCACCGTGTTCCGTTTATTACTCGCACCTCCCATGGACTAAATTGCCCAGAGTAAAAAAAAAAAATGGATTCCCTTTTATGTTTAGGGCAATTAGCATGAATGATCAGTTTTTGACTTTTGGTTGTAGAAATGATCATTTTTGTCATGAGATGACCTACACCATATGCCAGCACCATATCTCCCGGACCATATGCCAGCACCAGATCCTTACCCCTGGCGGAATGGTGACCACTAGATACGCAGAAAAACATTGAACATAGTCTTTCCAAACATAGGTACATATATCTCAAAATCATCATCATAGTATAAAGTCATCCATCATCTATAGTATAAAGAAGTGCATGAAAACATGCTATAAATAGTATATCGTCATCCATCAGATAACCTACAAGAACATGGGTTCGATAGAAAATATGGTATTCCAAAATAAGCTCAATATAGCATGAAAATCAATTTCTCATAAAACATTCACAAAATGCATTCAATAAATCATACTTTTCATGTATGCATTTCTACTAATAAAACATGCATTTTAGAAGGGTCTACTCACATATACTCTGTTGTAGATGAGTTGTACAGAAAAGGAATAACGAAATCGCCGCTAGTAATTGCACCTAAGCACATAAAGAGTACAATTAACAAAACTATATTCAAACGATTTAATTTGGGAAAAATGACGTAAAAAACGGGTCCAAAACGTCAAAATTATCCTAGGAAGGGTTCTGGACGAAACATCAAAAGTCAACGTTGACCATTGGCCGATCAAAATCAAAGTCAACTAGTCGGGTTGGTCAAACCGAGTCAAACTAGATTGGGCTTGGGTTCGGTTTAGGCTGAGGGCTTGGCCACTGGGTTGGGTTCTAAGGCCCAAGGGTTTAGGGTTTTGGGTTAATGGGCCGAAGACCCTGGTTCTCACGGCCCAAAGGTATGGGTTCAAGGTTTCAAAAAGGGCTTAAAGCCCTGGGTTGTTTAAAAGGGGCTTGGGCTTGAAGTTTGTTCTAAAGGCTTTTGGGTTTTTAAAATAAATAAATAAAATTAAAAACTAAACGGGTTGGGCTACTGGGTTAAAACAACTAACGGGCCTAAGACCTTAGTCCTATACATGGACCAAAGGGCATTGGTTCAATTGGGTTGGGATGAGCCGACCTAATGGCCTGGTCTTGATGGGAAACGAACGATGGAGCTTTCCTAGCTCCAGTCGATGACGACACTCCACCCTAGGCTACACAAAGGGTACCAAAAGGAAGCTAGAGATAAGATGAGGAGTTTTCTCACCTTCGATTCACTGTGGGATGACAGGCAGATCTTGCTTGAAAGGTCGCGGGTACGCTGAGGGATTTTCCCTGGGCTTCTGAGCTTCGCCGAGCTCCACCGAGGCTAGGGAGAGGGAAAGGAGGTCCTCGAGGGTGGTGATGGTGCTGTATCGTCGTCGGGGTATCCCTAGGGTATGAATAGGTGTGGATTGGGAAGAAAGTCCGAGAGAGAGGGTTTGAGTGAGAGGAAGGGAGAGTTGAGCTGAGAAAGGGAAAATGTTGAAAGTGTGTGAGAGAGAGAAGTGTTGACTCGGGGGAGAAAAGATGAGAGAATTCAGTGCTTACCATGTGGCAAGCTGTGAGAGGATGAAGGGTTTGAGAGAATCCAAAAAGTGGATCCGGATAGGGTAAGAAATGAAGGACCAAATTGTAACTTTTATAAAATTTCAAGGACAATATGGAATTACAAATTAATAACGAGGGTGGGGTTTCACATCCTTTTCGGTCAAGGACTCGTTACAGATTTTGAGAAGTGATTGGATTCGACAAACTTCATAATTATATTCATTCACAGACTTAAAGTCTTAGAAATGCAAATGCTGCCAGTCATGTCTTGGTTCAAGCAAGAAAATATCCTTTTAGTGGTCAAAACGATTAGCTAAAGCGACTCAGAGTGCTCGTGGATAAGTTTTAGGATGAAGATCATGGCAATGGCTTTCTCAGCTTCACCAACCGGGTTGTCCTTCTTATCTTTAATGGTGGGACACAAATTCTTTGCAGTGAGGTGGAGCTTCATATCTTGGACCCACTTGAGGTGGTTTCTTCCAGAGACCTCCAAAGTGCTAAAGTCGAGTTTGTTCAAATTCGACATGTTCCTATATCAAAATAAATGGACAAGATGTGATTAGTGTAATGGAGAAAAAAATCAATCCATTCACATAGGAGTAGAACATTCAGGTTCTAATAGACATTTATTGGTTTAAATTTACATGAAAAAACTTCGGGTTTTCATGGGTGATGTTTTGAAGGAAAACTTTAGGTTTTCAAACAAGACATGTTTCTAGAAACTTCAGGTTTCGAAATAATTATGAACTTCAAGTTCATATGTTCCTGTAGACAAATACAAACTTCAGTTCTATAATGATAATTGAATTAATTATTTTTAGACTTAAGGGCCAAATTTAAAATGTGGGTGAAAAAATTGCATAACCCAAATTGTGAAGCTTAGGGCCTAAATATCATGGACCAAAGCCCACAGGTGGATTGAGTAAATTTGTACCGTGGTCTAGGTAGGCTTAGATAAACACGGGCTGATTAGGCCTCAAATAGAATTTGGGCTGCAAGCATAGTAGCAACAAACAAGTTGCAAGAACCGGGTCAAAGAAACAAAGGCCCAGATGGGCGCTGATCAAGTGTAGTGCGGTGTAGGTGCACCAATGCACCAGCTGCAGGTTGGGATCATGTGCATGCGAAACATGGATGCACTAGCACGAGGTTGGGATCCGGTGCATCTCGGGCGCAAGGACACCTGATGCGAGATTTATACGCACACAAATTAAACCCTCTTTTTGTCAATTGTAGTATAAGTATAAGTAGGGATCGTTCTGGACCGGGGATTAGGAGGGATTGTTAACCACTTGGATTTGACTTCAAAAACGTAAAAACAAGTTTAAAACACTATACTAAACTCGAAGAATGCAAAACTAAAAGTAAGAAAGATTAAGACTAAAACTTAAAACAAAATATGGGGGGGATTGTGTTTGGACGAGATTAAATTAAATGGACAAATTGTAATTAAAGGCAAAACGTAAATATGAATGAGATGAAAATATGGATGATGGAATAGCCAAGGGGTTCATCTCCACACATGTTATACTTGCATACAAAATTGATTCTCAGTTGGTCTTTCGATAAATTATGAAACTCAACACTCCGGATTAATTAGGTCCGCTTAAATTAACCGTCAAGTTTTCTTTAAGTTAATGAATTGGATGGGTTTGCGCAACGCAATTCACAACATTCTCCAAAAGTCCTTTACGTGAACAGCACAATAAAGATACAATCAAAGATCATTAAGCATTATGAAAACTATAAGTGTTGACGAGGCATTCGTTACTATGATGAGCATGAAACTCGTGCCAAGAATTCATTTAACGCGATTGTTTATAAGCAACCTCCACTACTTGTGAATATAAGTTCATAACGATTAGGTGAAATTCACTTATATTCTAGCATCATATTTATGCATGAAAATTAAGCGCGCATTCTTAATAAACATTCATAAATAAGTTATCAATCAAACGGTTAAACAAATTGAATCCACAACTTATGAAATTCCAACGAAAGTTAATCAATTCATATTGCAAATATAAACATAGTTTCGAATCACCCCCTAGCTAAAGGGGGTTTAGTTCCTCATAACTTTGAAATCAAAGAAACACCTAAACATTCCAACAACTCAAAACTTGAATTGTATGAACGTTTAAGCACTCTTCTCTTCCATTCCTTATACGTACAAAACAAAGAGAATTAAAATGAAACTTTGAAATCAAAGAAACACCTAAACATTCCAACAACTCAAACTTGAATTGTATGAACGTTTAGGCACTCTTCTCTTCCTCGTTGTTGTAGCACAAGGTTTAAGGATAGGTTGGTTGGGGGGATGGAAGTGTGGAATGGAGTGGAAATGGAGAAGATGGAGAAGGGGAAGTGTTTGTGTATTACAATGGAAAATGAGATGATTTGGTGAATGGAATGAATGGGTATTTATAGGAAGAGAATGGGTGTTAATGGATGTTTGTTTAAGGTATTTGGTGGATGGGAAAAGGTGTGGATGGTGGGAATTATGGTGGATGGATGGTTTAGTGGATGTAATTTAGGGTTTATTTAGGTGAATGTGGATGCATGGTTTAGTGGATGTAAAGGATAATGGGATGGTGTGGAATTAAAAGCTAAAAAAAATGGGATAATGGGCATTTAAGTGTGAATGGAATGGTGGGATGCACTAATGGAAATTATGGAATGGAATGGTGGGATGCACTAATGGAAATTATGGAATGGAATGGTGGGATGCACTAATTAGGAGGAAGAATTAGGGTGAAGGGCTTAATGCATGGATTTGGGCCAATTAGGGTGAAGGGCTTAATGCATGGATTTGGGCCTAAAATGCCTCCCCTTGCATGGCAAGGGAAAGGACTTGGGCTAAAGCCCACGGCAATGGCTCTAAAATGGGCTAAGGTTAGGGTTTAGGTGCGGCATAGGCTTAGGGTCCACAAAGAGTTAGGGTTTAGGTCATCTAAAAGCCCAAAGCCAAGAATAGAAACTCACGACAATGGAAACCTCCAAGAATAGAAACTTCCAACTTTAGAAACTTTGGTTACCAATTCCGACTTCCTTGCTCTTCACTTTCATTTCTTCATTTCTTAAGCTCCTTTGACCTTCAACCTCGTTCATTCCTCGTGCTCCATTTGCATACACCACATTCCAGCTCAGTTTTGCTCCAAAAGCTCCCAATTGCATCATTTCATGTAATATGTCCTTTAAACCTCAAAACACATGAAAGTAGCTTAAAAGACTACTTTAACGAATAAAACATAACAAAAATGCATAAGAACTAGCTAACTAAGGCGCATAAATATGCTCCTATCAACACCATAGCCCTCAAGCTGGTGTCAAGTGTTGGGCTGAGCCATGGTGTTGAGCTGCTTCAGGCGAGTCTAGTTAAAATTTTTTTTTTTTTTTCACTGGTCGAGTAGGCCAGCCCAATATGGGCTTCGAGTTTGGCATAACACCCTAGCTTGTGCTAGGTAGCTTCACCGGAGAAGGAGATTGGCCTCACCGGTATGGGCGGTTGAATTCTGAATTGAAAATCATGGTGCGTGTCCGTGAGTTTGATGGGGAACAAGTCCAAGTGATTGAGAAAAGGTTTCTTGATCGACGGATTTAGAACCAAAGATTAAAAAAAAAAAAATTTGAAGGAATTCTTCTGGAATTCTGTGTAATCATCATCCAAGACAATGAACGTAGCCTAGGAACACGACTTCAAGTTGTGGTTGCCCAAAAAAGAAGACGGCAAGGTCGTGGCTCATAACGGCGAGATGGGTTTTCTGGGTTTTGGGATGACGTCAGGAACGACATTGTTTTGGTTCATTCACGGGGTGAAGCTTCAGGCTCCACAAGGTTGGGTCGGGTCCTGGGTTTGAAGAACCCTAGAAGAATCATATTTTAATTTTTTTTCAATTAGTTCAATGCATATGTATTCAAATAATTTAATGTATGGACAAATATTTGATGCAATTCATGGCAATATCAAATTCACATAATTAAACAATTATGGATATAATGCATACACAATTTATGTAGAATCTAAAATTCAAAAAATGTAAAGTTGGGTCATGCATTATGGTGAATGTTCATGCTATCAGGGCTGCAAAATATTGGGATAAAAACAGTTGTTTTGGAAGACCCTAATTGCATGGTGATATTGGTGAATTGGTTTGATGCAGAAAGCTTCCACGTCAGATTCCTAAGCGTAGTGGTAGAAGCATGCTGATAACGTATTGTGCCCTATACTTAACTGACAGGGGATGGGGGGGTCGACGGCACAAAGAGAATATAAAGAGAGATATGTGTTTGTAGGGTTGTGTAGAGGAATGTGTTATTCCCCTTACGCAGTGCCTTTATTTATAGTAATAAGAGAGACAAGAAATCCTTCTCCTCCAAGGAATACGAGTCCTAATAGGGAAGAATAACTAGAATCAAATCTAATATAGGATTTACACAATCATACTTAAAAAAGAAGTTTATAACATAGAGTAGTTTCTAATTGATTTACACAAAAATGTTAGTATAAAAATGTTAATATTTATATCGTCTCTAAATTATTATTTCAATTATTGGAAAGGCATGAAGACTTAAAACATTAAAATACGAAAATACATGTTAAATGTATCTACAATGGTGTTTAACTGTCAAAAAAAAAGAAAATCGTGGCAAAATTCTTTTTTAATTTCAAATTGTTAATAAAACATGTAGACCGGTTAAAAATGGGGTAAATGGGTAAAAACTTGGTGAGCGGTTATTGTGGATGCAAATTTTCGTCATCTTCTCCTTTGACGAAAATGCACCTACAAAATAATAACACTTAAGATTAAGGCCAAAAGCCTCATGGCCCCACGATGAATGGGGGGCTTTGGCTGAAGAATTTTTAATGCCAAAATTAGAATTATGAAAAGAATGTGTTTAGAAGTTTATAGGTAGCTAATGCCTTCGCTTTTTAGTGGGATAATATGACTATTTATAATGGAGTGGCCGATCTTATTTGGAGAATAGTGGCCAACCATTTATTGTGTAATTGGGTGAATAATTGCAAGATATTATGTGAAATAATATCTTGTAATTAACATGACAATTAATCCTAAATTAAATAGGATAATTGGGAGTTACCTTTTGAATAAGGATTTGATGAAGAGTGATGAGCGAGATTTGAATAAATACCATTTTGATCACTTTTTGACTCTTCCTTGATTAAGTCGTTATTATGAGTTACACGCGTGTGAGTATCCCGGTGCGCCTCGAGGGTAATTTTGTCCTTTTCACCCAAAAGTCCACGTGTCACCTCTATAATTTTCTTGATTATTTTTTACTCCACAAATGCCCTCACACTTGTTGGGCTGCTCATAGGAAAGGGCATCAGGTGTAGAATTCTTTTCTTGCTTTAGAAAACACAAGATTGTTTCCTATTTTGATGTAGATTCCCACTTTAAATGGAAATTAGATCCTTCTAGGAAAGGGAAATAAATTACTTCTAAAGTCTATGTAAGTCTACCTTATGTAGATGAATAAATCAACTTCAGACACCAATTAATTCTACCCTACACAAAAGAGAATGCTAAAGGATATTTGTTCCCCCTCTTTTAGCAATCTTCTTCACTTGCTCGTGTAAAGGATCGTCTTTCGTTGCTTTCTTAGTCTTCATGTTGCACCAAGGTAAGAAAAAAATTAATTTTCCTTGTCTTATTAATTTTTTGGAGCCTTGGGGCTTGAAATTTGGCTTGCCGAAGGTCGAGGATGTTCAAAAAGTGGCTTAGAAGGGCCACGACATTATTGTCGTGGGTGGCTTGGTACGGCGGCGGCTCGGCGTGGGCCGAGGGTTGGCTGCAGCGGCGTGGACCATGTAGACAAGCTGGGGCTCGACTTGGGTTCGGCTGGTATAGGCCAAGGGCTACTTGGCTTGGGCCAATGTTGGTAGGCGCTGATGGGCGAGGTCTGGGCCGTTTGGGCTCGGGCCTGTGCGAAGATAGAGGAATAAGGTGTGGAGGCCACTGCCCCCTTTCTGTTGGTTTTGGGTCGTCGACCATTGCGCTGGCCCGTATAAGAGATGAAAGAGGAAGGTGCAGGGTGCCAACCTCCCCTTCAATTAGATTGGGCCATGAAGTTTGCTGGGTCGAGAAAACGAGAAAAATGGGAGTCAGCGCAGGCTGGGCTCCCTTGGTTGCTACCATTGGACCGTAGGGCCTATTGCACATTTTTTTGGTAGCCGTTTAACAATTCTTCCTTGCGTCTTTGTAGAATTTCTTTGAGCATGTCTTATTCAAGCCACAAAAGTGATGATGGTGTGCTGTCGTTGTATCATCAAGGCGGGTTTTTGAGTAAAGTGGGCTACTTTAAGGCTACTTACTTCATAATTAATTTTGATGACTCGTTTAGAGATTTCCTTGAAGTATATAGGTATGCCATTCCGTCTAGAATACGTGTGAAGCGTGTTAAGAAGGGTAGCAACGGTGAGCCATGTAGTAAGGCTCGGAAAGCTATAAAGTTTCACTTCTACTACTTTGTGTTGGGATTTACTTTTCCCATGCAGCGTTTCTTCTAGGAAGTGCTTTGCTCCATGAAGTGTGTTATCACTCAACGTTCTCCAAATGTAGTCCATGTGATGGTGGGGTTCCTTAATCTAAGCCAATTTTTTGACATGGATCTAATTGTCAACAAATTCTAGTACTTCTTTAACATAGGCTATGTTGATGGAGTTGGGCAGATGGGATCCCACCATAGGTTCTTCAATCATTTGAGCAAGAGAGATCATGACTGGGCCAATAAGACTTTGCAGATAAGTGGAGAGTGGGAGTCTGATTCTTCCCCTAAGCTACTTGTTTCGACGATTTTCATCACTGGTAAGTAGACTGTTTGGTCTTTAGGCTACTTTGTGCTTTTGTTGAGCTGTCATCTAATTTGTTGATTATCCTTCTTTGTCTATGTAGATTCAGAATTTAGCTCAACTCCCAAGACTTCTCCAGATATAAAAAAGGTGCACATTGCTTTAGGTATCCTTGTTGAGTACCTTGAGTGGCGTTGGCTGCTTAGTCTTTTTCGCCGATAGAAATGTTGGCTGCCTCCAAGAGAAGAGGTAAAGCGAATGAAGGCGGATGCATTGGCTCGTCCGATTCTTGTTGTGGAGCCTGCTATGAATGAAGGCGGAAAGAAAAGATCTTCCATACCTGCTCAAGAGATGCCAGTTGAGAAAAAACCAAAGGCTTCATCCGCTGTTCGTGAAGGTTCGCCCACTGCCGATAGGCTCATGATTGAATTGACTTGACTTCTTCCAAGGGGAATAAAGATGAGGTTGCTAGATCTAAGCCTGTGATGTTTGCCATGCTGAAGATAGCTAGTACGATTGTTGATAGGATTGCTCAGTGTAGAGGTTCCATCATGCCTTAAGTGCCGAAGTCTGTGCCAATGCGTCCGTTGGGAGCTGAGTTCGGTTCACCTTTGGAAAGGCTTGCTACTAAGAAGAGCGATAAGGTGGACCTTGCTGCTAAAATGGTGCCAAGGCCTACTACTCTTGTTGCTGAGACTAGTTCGCTTGCTGAGAAATAAGAGACTGTTTGCTTGGGCAATTGTGAGAAATGTACCAAGCCTGTTTCTGGAGAGGTTGCTGAGATCTGTGTGCTTTCAAAAGAGACTTTTTGGGACCAAATCGGAGTTGATTTGGTCGGTCAAAAGATATTTTCTCATGAAGTCCAAATTTTAGTTCAAATAGGATACCTTTTACTTTCTGTTTTATCATTTAATTATGTTTTCTAATTTTATTCTAAGACCTTTTCAAGGTAGGATTTTATTTTCTAGTAGTATAAATAAGACTTTTTAGCCATTAGAGAAAAGGGGGCATCAATTTGGAAAACATACGTGGAAATTTAGCTAGGCTTTGATGCTTTGTATTTTCAAGGTGTTTTCTATCATTTTTCTATTTCAATATGATTCCTTGTGTTTTATGATTGTTTGTAACTAGTTTTCGTTTGCTAGGACGATGCCTTGAGCGTTAGCATGAATATGTAGTTTTTATTTAACTACTTATGATATTATGCATGCATACTTTGAATTATTAATCACTGTGCTTAAACTATCTCTATATCTTAATGCTTAGCTACCATTAGGATGTTTAGATAAGTAATCAGATGCAATTTAGGCGGAATGCCACCGGGGAATTGAGTGTTGCTTCTTGTGATTAATAGTTGTAATTTCACCTAGGGCGAATGTCACGTCTTAGGGGTTGCATGGTTTTTCAAAGGGTTTTCACAAAACGTAATGAGTCATGCATGTTTATATTTGATCTGAATGCCACAGACGGATTGCATGTTTGATATACGTTCTAGCTTGAATGCCACAAGTAGAATATGCATAAGGAAAACTTAACCTTCAAAGTTGCATGGGTAATTCATAAGTAATTGGTAAATCTACATAGGATTGTTAAAGAGACGACAGAACCCTAGGGTTTTACAATTTGGTTTTCAAAACGTTTTCCTTTGTCTTCTTTACTTTGCTAATTTCTTTATTCATTTTTAATTAAATTCATTTTTATTATTTTTAAATTGAAAACCAACCTCTTCCAATCCTTATCAATGCAGAAAACGACGATTTTAGTAGCCGAATATATGCTTATTGACCAAGAGGATAAAAGGCTGCCAAGAAGATGGCAACGATTATGGCAGCTGAGCCTTACTTTTCTGCTGAGAAGATCAAGAGGTTGGAGTATGAGCTCGTCGCTTTGAATGGGTCCAATATCTCTGCCCCTTCTTCTCTACAGCTTGAGACGTTCACCAGGAGATCATTGACTTGAAGACTAGGCTTGACGTAATCCAAGTTAAGTATGAAAGTGCAAAAAAGGAGATTGGATGTTACATAACTCATATTCAAGATCTTGAGTGTGCTGTTTCTAAGCTTCGTTTTGTTGTTTAAGCAAAGGATGAAAAGTTGATTGCTGCTTATAATTAAGTGATCCACCTCAAGAAGATTGTTGATAGGTTTAAACCTCAAGTGTTGGAACTCTAAGGTGTGTTGAAAATCAACGAAGGTCTGAAGAATGATGTGGATGAGCTTCTGCATTTTTGTGTTGGTTTGCTCGAGGAGAACGACCAGTTAAAGGTGAGAACCAACAGTTGAAGTGTAAGAAGTTTGGACTCGAGGCTTCACTTGTTCAGAGTCAGGTTGATTGCTACAAGCTGGGTTATGTAGATCATCTATTTGGTAGGTTGTCTGGCTTTGAGTTTGCTGGGAAAAGCTTCGAGACTTTCTCTATTTCTCTGGAAGACTTGCATGCCTTTACTTTTGAGCCTTCTATTGGTGAAGTAGTCGGAGAAGTTGGTACCCAAGCTGGGGCAGCCTGGGGCGAAGTGCTGGATGATGTCGCTGCTAAGAGTGTAATAGCTACTGAAGGTATGGCGATCGAGTAGTCGTGGGATGTCAAAGCTGCTGAAGAGTAGTCTTTTAGGTAACCTTTAGGATGCTTGTAGTGGCAGGGTGTGAAACCAATCTTGATCCTTGCCCTATAGAGTGGTGGCGAATATCTTGCACATGAGTGCGTCATTACTCCAATAAAGGATCATTGCGCTTCAGTAATGCTTTAGGTGTTTTTCTGTGTCTTCTTCCCCTTTAAAGGATGTGAAATGTGGCATGCTAAACTTGTATGGAGGCTCTGCCTGCTCGATCTTATCCGTGAATGGTGACCTGTTTATGTTGGTTATGTTTCGTCGTAGTGCCTCGTCAGTGACCTCGTTGCATTGGAAATCGTGCAATCGCTCAGTCATAAGCCTCTCTATTTCTTCTTGAATTTGCCTTTGTTAGGGGGTAGCGGAGCTCTCGACTATCCTCAGTCATGACTTGCTGGTCTAGGCTGTTTTTCCATGTGTTTGGCTTGTTTATGCTGCAGCTGGGGTGCATGTGGTGCGTTCTTAGCATGTGAACGAATTTCTCGCAAGCTACCAGTTGAACTTGAGCTGAATTGAGTGATTGTTTCTCTCTGTTCGTCATGCTGCTTACTCCAATGTGAGGTGAAAGATGCTCATTGCGGGTTTAGCCATGAATAAACATTTCGACTGAAAGGTTGCTCATGTTGATTATCAGAGCATAACCCCAACTGTGAGTGTATGCTCGTCCCTAGGCCTAGCCAAAAGTGCACACTCATCTGCGCTAAGACAAGTGTATACGTTATCTCGGGGGCCCAGTCAGGAGTGTACACTGCCCGACCACTCGGTTTGTGGCTGGTCAATGAGCTGCTTTCCAAGACGCTGCTAGAAAGGTTTGTCATTTGCCCTTGTCTTACTTCAGGACACCTGGTCTAGGGTGCGCTGCATCTCGGTACGCTGCAAGAGTTGATTCACCAAGGTCGTTTGCTATGCGAAGGCACTTGTCAACTCTATGACTTATCAAGACAAGTGTTGTTCGACATTTGGGTTGAAAAAGCTTGGACGGTATGCATCTCCTTGAGTAGTGGAAGTGTAATGGACTTTGGGCCTGAGATTTGAGTTGGGATATGTCAAATTTGCAGAAAAATATGGTGAAAAAACTTTTGGTTCAATCGTCGATCCAGAAATCTAACAATTTGGGATGCTAGATGGGCTACGAGATAGACTGCGGGAACAAGTTGTATCACTGGCACAAGTCGGACCGTGGGTGTGGGCTGGGCACTGGAGCACATGGGTGTTGGGCTTCTCCTAGCACGATTTGGGCCTGCGGGTCTTGGGCTGCTGCGGCTGTAATTTGGGCCTGCTGTGATGCTTTCACAATGGGCTTGGGTCTCGCCGTGAGCTACCACGGTGGCTGCTGCCGTGGTGGCTACCGTCGGCATAGCCACGATGGTGCCCCGTGGAGGTGGTGCCGCTCCACTCGTTGTCGTGTTGAGCCTCGTGGATCGTCGTGGTGAGGTTATGCCTTGATCTCTATTACTTGGTCCAAATCCTTGAACGTAGGATGTTTCGTTCGTTGTGATTTCTGAATTTCTACTAGTCATTATACTTTTCTTTTACGTTTATTCAAAGAACTTTATAAGAAATTCTAAGAATAAGAACGTACGAAAAATCTATGAATGAACAAGAAATGAGAAACTTTGAATGCAAGAGTCTTCTTTGAGCATGTAAATTAAGACTCTCAATGAAAGCACCAATTTGTGGATGCAAATTTCCGCCATCTTCTCATTTGACAAAAATGCACCTGCAAAATAATAACACCAAAGAATCTCTGATGCCAAAGTTAGAGTTTTGAAAAGAATGTATTTAGGAGTTTGTGAGTAACTAATGCCGATCGACGGCTAATTATTAAAAATCACATTTTAATAGAAATCACATTTATAAAACCAAGTCATATCCATAAAGGATACTAAATACAAAATTAGGGTAATAACCATATCACATATATTAAAGTCACTTATTAACCAATGTAGGCCCACTGGACTTCACTTAGTCTCTAGTAGTACTAATTTTAGTATTTAAGAATGATTCAAGACATGTGTCGAAAGTCAACTCTCTGTCAACGATGGGGTCTACAACCCTGCGTAATTCGATCTGGAACATCCGCCCATGGATTTCCGATCTGTAATTTTTGAAAAGTCTCATTAATCTTCTAGAACAATATCCTAAAATTTTGAAATGATCCAATGATCGAATCTCTGCTAATCGCTAATATTAAGAAGCGGTCAACGTTTGGTTTTTCAAACTTAGAAGTTCAATTTAGGAAGATCCGTACATCGGATTCCCGATCCGTAAGTTCTTAAGGTCCTCAAATATTGTGTACTATAACGCGTTAAAGTTTGGTGATGATCCAACGGTCGGATTATCAATGGTTATAATGATCAAGTAGCTTCCGGTTTGGTAAATCGCCACCAAGAACCCATCATATCCACCGTGTTGTTTTTTGCAAAATCAAGGCCAAATTCCGTTGGTTTTTGAGTGGAAATGGAAGAGGGAAAGATGCTAGGTTGATTACAAGGGGTGAGTAGCTTCAATTCACTAGAAAATCGTTGTGAAAGGCATCAGGAGTCATGGATTCCATCAGGTCGGGTCACGGGTTTAAGGGAAGAAATTGGGTGGACCGATTCCTTTCTTTCTCATTCCTTCATTTCCTTCCCTCCTGATTCGCCTGTCTCTCCCTCATTTCCCTCATTTCTCTCCTCATCTCTCTATCTTAGCCATACACGTGGCACCAAATCAGTGCTCCAGCAAATCTAGAGCCTTCCAGATAATGGTCAAATAACCATTTCGCCCTTGTCTTTGCTCGTTTATATCTCATTCGTTATAGATTCCTTTGGCGAACAGTTTTTGCCTACGCACTCGGGAGATCGAGCTCTATCCAAATATGTAAATAAAAGTGACAAAACATCTATGAATAAAAAATGTCATCGAAAAGTCCGTTTAGTTCATTAATGGTGTTTTCGTTCTTTTACTTATCGAAAAAAAAACTATACGCCATAATTATAAATGCGTCGAAACTAAGAATACGAAATACGTAATTTTAAATAGTGAAATTCGGGGATGAGATTTCATAGACGTGGTGCAGCAAAAGGGGTTTGTCATGCATCTTGAGTTTGAAACTCTCACTCCCTTAAATTATTGTAATAATATAAACATGTGTGCCAATACCAATTGAATCTTCAATTTTTAATTTTTATCACCTGAACTCTCTTAACTGTTGGAATCTACCATTTACGTTACTTTCCATCTATTTTACCAATAAAACATGTCATGCCTCACGTGAAGGGATATTTTTGTCAATCCACTTCCTAAGGCTTGTTGGAATCAATTTGAACAAAAAAAAAAAAGACATTTTGTTTGTAGTGTGGAGTCAAGTCATGAAGAGAAAGTGAGAAGTTGATTTTGGCAAGGGTTGTTAAAGATCGAAGTGCAACATATGCAAAAATCTAGTCTTTCGTTTACAATGAATTTTCATAATTTTTTTTTTTTTGTAGGTCAGCAAGTAGTGTGGTTCACCATAATTTCTTCAAATATTAATTTCTCAAATTCTTATGGAGGGATTGCCAAACTGGTGCTGTACAAATTCCCAATTTTGACACCATATTTTAGAGCCAATTTGATTCTAGCCAGCCTTGATGTCAATAGACGAAAATATCTCTACAAGTAACATGTTTTAAGGGCAAAATAGATGGAAAGTAACAAAAGTAACACAAGTGGTAGATTTGAACAGTTAAGAGAGTTCAAGTGGTAAAACATAAGAATAAAAAATTTAAGTGGTATTATCGCATATTCATACAAGTTCAGAATGTACTTCATCCAAAAGACTTCAATATAATTTATGCAATTTTTCTACAAAAACAAAAGTGAGAGTATAGGAGTTTTAAAGTCAGAGCAAAATAACTCGGTTGAGTGAGCTGGATTCCTTCCTCTAAGGCCATCTCCAATGGATCAGACCATAGGGGCATAGGCCATGTTTTAGCCCGAATTGAGACAAAATCTAACTCCAATGGAGGTTTGGAAAAAAAAAAAAAAAAAAGGGACCCACCACGCCAAGTTTTAGCCATTTGGCCATCGGGCAGAGCATTGTTAGCTAGCTAGCCAGCTCGTTTGTTGGGCCCAGTTTGTTGGAAATATTTTATTTTATTTTTAATTTTTAGGACGAAATTAGAAAAAAAATTAAAAAATTCTTTTTTTTTTCCTATAAATACCTAAGCCATTTATACAATATTCTCACATCATTTTCACCATTCCATACTATCTTACCTCATGTTATTTCAATTATTCACATTTTTTTTACCTAAGCCATTTTAAAAACAAACTTAATACAATTGTTGAATTCATGTCTAAGCTGTTGTAGTTTTAATATGGTAATTTAGTTCAATTAACCAATAAGTTAAAGAACAAACTTAAAAATAATAAATTATTGAGGGGCAAAAAAAAAAAAATATCCCATTTCGGTTGGAGATAGTATGTAAATATAACCTGTCATTGTTTATTTAAAAATAATTTTTTGAAGGGCTATAATTTTGAACGGGGCTATGTTTAGCCTTTTTGGTTTAAGACATTTCCAATTAAGGGGGCTAAAGGTTTAAAAACCAACAAATAGCCCAAAAACTCATTTCGAACAGCTGAGCTATAATTCTATAAAGCACCAAGCCATTATTAGGGCATCATGTTGGCCTAATGTAACTCCATCTTAGCCATTTTTTTGAGACCTAGCTCCTCACAATAATTGAACTAATAAATTAGAGGGGCTACATTTAGCCTCTTCAATTGAAGAAGTTATATAAATATATTTTGATACTGTTTATTTAATAATAGGGTTAATCTCAGTTTATTACGTTAAAATTTTTTGATTTTCAACATTTGGTATATGAAGTTTTTTTCATCTCAAAATAGTACATAAAGTTATAATTTTGGGATATTTTCATACATTTGTTAAGATTGCTATTAAATGTATCCCATTCCCATACATCTGTTAATATTGTTATTAAATTTGTTGTTAACTGATGACGTGACATCTATATAGATAATGACTAGGCGCCACATGGATATTAAAAAAATAAAATAATTAATTAAAAAAAAACTAAAATTTTTTAAAAAAGTACAGAAAAAAAAAATATTCAACACTTCAAGCTCTCCCTCGACAACGCCGACGCCACCCCCTACAATTGGCTTGGGGTCACCGCCATCAGTGTTAAGGTCATTGAAGGGCTTCCTCGCTCGGTGGAACTCAATACGCCTCTGAAGTGGATTCGACGCGGTTTCCGATTCGGGCATTAAATCCGCAAAGCCCTCCGATTGGATTTGGAGCTCAGCCGTTTGCACCAAAGCGTCGGCCATTTCCGGAGCCCAAAAAGTTGCGATTTTGCAGAGAAAGTTTCTATTTTTGTTCTATGCGTATTGAATTTCTCTCTCTGGAATTAGAAATTAGGGTTCTAATGGCAGAAATGTTTGTGGGGATTTGGGAGAAGTAGAGAGCTTTTTGAAGGCTTCTGCGAAAGAGAAGAGGCCATGGAGGCGATAGAGGCAATGGATGAGTCGGAATTGGGTGGGCGCAGAAGAAATAATGGAGGGAGGGTCGGGTGGGAGCGGCATGTGAAGTGAGGTAGAAGACGATGCCCTGATTTTTTTATTTTATTTTTTTAAATTTTATTAATTTATCAAATTTTTAATATTTAGATGGCCCATATTGACTTGGCGTTCAGTTATTGTTCACTTAGTTGGTATGTTATCAATTAATGGTTGATTTAACAGTAATCTGAAAATATCCCAAAATTACAATTTTAGGTACCACTTCAAAATGAAATAAACTTTATATATTGAAAATCAAAAAATTTCGTGGTAGTACTGAGATCAACCCTTGATAATAATATAATTCTGGATCGGGCTAGTTAGATCGGTTGGAGATAGGCCCAATAACTATAAACGAAAACCTCCAGAGGGCACAAGGGGTGCATTTGCTTAACAGGTCGTTAATACCTTTCTCAGTATAGGGCAGGCACCGGCAATCCATCGGTCATCTCCCGTAAATTCGAAATAATTCGAGAACCATGGTTTGGGGTTTCTTCCCTACCGACCCTCACTCAGGTAACATCTCTCTCTATTTTAGTTTTTTTTTTGCCCCGCTTATCCAGGAAATTTGAATTTGCATTTTCGATTAGAACAAATTTGTTCAAAATACTTATCAGAAATCATATGGTTCAATTTCGTAATTGTGAATGCAGGTGATTTTTTTTTATTCTTATAAAACTTTGAAAACATATTGGGTATTGAACTTGTAGAAACTGTTTTTGTTGAGTAACAACTTTCTTTTATTGGAGAGCCCTTTGAGTTTTGAAAACTTATCGAAAACAAGATGTTTTTGAGTCACTTTTAAGATTTTTGTTTCTAGAAAACTGGTCTTACCAATCAACAATTTTTCTTAATCTTTTGACTAAGAGTGAAGAGAAATCTGAGAGATTGGAGAGAAGAATTGGAAAAAAAAGATATTATTGTCTACTGATATGTGTTGAAACTTGAAAGAATACACAGAGAAGAGGTTCTGATATTTATACCAGAATCATAATAATGATTAGATAACTAATCACCTCATTATAATATACTAATTATAGACTAATAAGAGACTAATCATAACTAATCTGGACCCTGTTACAACAGTGATTAGCTGGCAAATACGGTTATTAATTTTCAGTTTTTCACAGTGTGAGCACATGTGTCTGTATCTCTTGTAGCTTCTATAGTTGTGAATGTGGATTGTGGAGTAGAAGTCATCACTGAAAAATGTGTATTTAGATATCTGTAACCTTTCCCTCCTCAATGCTTTAGGTTCTTGTAAATCTCTATCTTTTGAATATCTTGATAAGGATTCAGTTCACATCAATATCTAACTGGCGTAATCTGGCAGGTGAAGATAAATACTATATCTTTGCAAGGGGAACGTACAAAGTGGGTCGGAAAGGTATGCCAGAATTAGCTGAAATTTTTTGTGCACCAGTTCCGTGAAATTCTTTTTGTTGGATAAACTAGTTTCTCACCCTCCTCTAATTTCCTCTATGACATGCCCACTTTTCCAGTTCTAATAATGATTATAGTACTAAATTGTTTATATTTTCGTTATGTCCCCAGGTATTAAATCATCTAACTTTATGTAACATTGTAGGTTGTGATGTAAATATCACTAAAGATAAAGGAGTTTCTCGGGTTCATGCAGAAATAGTTGTTGATGCAATGATTGCCCCTCTTCCCCTGCAAACAAAATCTTCTATATTATCTTCCAAAGTTCGAATTAGAGATTGCTCAAAATATGGAACATATATTAACAAGAACCTTACATCAATGGAAAAGATTCATGAGTTACCCAATAGAGAAACATCGTTAAGGCAAGGAGACTTGGTTTCATTTGGAACTGGCAATGCAATCTACAGGTAATTTAACTGTTTATTTTTAGTTTACTTTCTGCATGTGTCACATTAATGAATAAAGCTGTTTCAGATTTTATATTATAATATGATAGTATCTTTCACAACTCACTTGGTTATATTTTTTAAATCAAATTCTAACTGCTGAAGGACGATACCTGATACAGCTATGTCTGTTGATAATGAACGCTATTAAATAAGGATTACACTGCACCGGTTATATATATGTGTATATATATATATATATATATTTTTTTTTTTTTTTTAGCATTGATATGCTTATATCTCGTAATTACATATCTAGCAGATTTTCCTTTGTTCCACTCATTTTCTTTGCGTGCTGCTCGGAACCAACCCAAGTGAATCACCCCCTTGAAGATAAACTTTCATCAATTGGTTAGTGATTCATGAGATACTTACTATTTACGTGAAATTTCCAGGCCCATATGCTGTTATGTTTCCTTGTCATTTTTCATCTGCAAATGTCTCTAGGTTGTTTCACGTGTGCTTTCTGACAACAACAGTTAAATGTTAATGTAGAAAGTATATGTTAACATAGAAAATAGGGGTCGGGCTCTTATAATTCATTGTATTCGGATGCTTGTGCTTTTAATAATTAAGCCCGATTCTTATAGACATTGGTTTACTTTTATTACTGTTTTTGAAAAATTAATCAGATAGAATATCAGCCTCGCCCTATTATTGTGGAGGATAGGAAATTGTGATTATTATATAAAATAAATAGTGGTAAGACAGAAAGTGATCCAGCAGTGCACTAAAATAAAAGCACTCATAAAAATAGACTCCAGTAACCTGAAAACAAACGTCAAAGGAACAAAATTGCCAAAATAATGAAGGAAGAAACAACAGCTTAGAAATTAGAAGAAACTGAGGCAACAATTTGGTTTTATCCCTTAAGTAATATGCTGCACTAAATTAAAAAAGTTAAGTCGCTCCTGTCTGACCAATCCATCCAAGAATATCAGTCACATTTTATCTAATACAAGACCGTTGTCTTCTTACCGGTTACCTATCTGAAAAAGTTTATTCTGCAGTCTCAAAGAAACAGAAAACTAATAACTAAGTGATTGGCTCTTCTGTGAAGGGCCTCACAAGTATTCATTCTTTCAGAAACTACCATTCGAGCTAGAAATTGTTGTTTATCCCTTCCATATCACTAACAATGGCTTGAAAGACAATATAATCATCAATTAATATGCAGAAAGAGACTTACCAGACTTAAAAATTCACTAGACCTTCTGTCTAATATCAAGAAAGTAAGGGATGTACTTTCAATAAAAGAGAGGAGAGAAGACAGCTCCTCAATCTCAACACCACTCAAATTTTCTCTGAAAAGATTCAACCCCGATGATGAAAAGTAAGTTAGACATTAGATATGTTGTTTATGGAAGTCCTATAAAGAAACATTGAAGAAGTAATCCCCTCCCTTCCCCTGTCCACATATTTGTTCCTAAAACTGATCCTCTTTGCATTTCCCAAAATGATACAAGGTTGGAAGAGAACATAACAAGATCCTGAGAAGTGTCTCCTTGGACATTTGTCCGAACCAACCACTGCTTTGGTTCCTGCTAAGATTTCGAGGACTACTATACATTACAGTATTTTGATGATTGGTTAGGAGGAGGAGAAAATGGGAAGGGGGGGGGGTTATGTTCTCCGCAAAAACTTCTTGTGTGCTTAGTGGTGGGTGTGCTTTTTGGGGTTGGAGTGGTGATTTGTTGAAACTTGAAAGTCTAATGAAACACATTTAAAGGTCTATTCCATGATGCATTTTGGTGTTATGTTGGAGTGGAATAGGAGAGCTTCCAATATCTTTACACGTATTTCTTCCTTTATTTGCTTTCCTCATGGTTTTTTGGTTAGCAGCATTTGAATCTAACTGAGTGATGTGTGTTTTTTCTAATTACTAGAGTGATGTTGTGATGGTTGCTAACTATTGTGCTTTCATTAGGTGCTCATGTCACTTATCATCTAAATCAGGAGTGCACACATGTCCTTGTTGACCAACTCATGCCAGTGAAAGAAGATATAGTGGATGCTATTGTGGCAAAGAAACCTATTGTTCTTGGTAGTTGGGTTGAGGTGGGTCAATGTTCAGATCATTCATTGCTATTCTTGAGTGAATTGTGCTTCAAATTATTGAGTATATATATTTTTTAAAGGAGAAATTAGGTTCTCATCCTTCCTTTTGCTACTCCATTGATTAAAACTTTGTTCCTTTTCAATTTTTGATCAAGGTCCTTGGTGTTAATAACATCATTAATTATTTCAATAATAAAATATTTTTTATTTCTAAATATATTCATTTAATGTTAAAATTGTTACAATTAGTATATTTATATTTATGGCTAAATTTTTTATCATATATTTTTATTTTTAGTTTGTACCCATTTTTAATTTGCAACCCTTTTTTAATTTGTACCAATTTTCTTTTTAGTTTTAATTTGTATCCATATTCTTTTTAGTTTTACTTTTTGTGCCCATATTTTATAAAGTTTTATTTGTATTTGTACCCATATTTTTTTTTATTTATATGTACCCATTTTTAATTTTGCTAAATGTACCCATGCTAATTATATGTACCATTCATGTAATTTTTTTAAAAATTTTTAATCTTAAAATGTACTCATTCTTAAATATACCAATTTGTTATATGTAAAATGTACCCTTTTTTTTTTTATATAAAATTTATTCAATTTTTTTCCTAATCCATTTTTAAACTTATACGGGTACATTCTTTTTTCTTTGATTTGAGAATGTATCCATTTTAAGTTTAATCGAAGAACTTTACTAATTTTATTAAGCCTAATATCTTTTTTTATTTTTTTATTTTTTTTATTTTGAAGAATGTACCCATGTTTTGATACAATAATTTTTTGGTTAATTTTGATTAATGTACCCATGTTTATATATATACACACACGCAATAGTATATTTATATTTTTAATCCCACAAATTATGGTTTTTTATTTAAAATCTCATTAATATAAACAACTATAAATTTCAATTTTTAATTTAAAAAATATAGTAACGTACATAGAAATAAATTATCACATTAATTTCAGGGACTTGGATCAAAAATTGAAAACCAACAAGGTTTCAGTCAAAGAATATTCATAGCTAGGGACCGCATCCGAAGTCTCCCTTTTTAAAATCTTTGACTGGTTTCTTGTGATAAATGTGTATTATAATGGCTTCGTAGCACTTGCTTTGACTTCTGTGTTTCATCTATTATCATATTTGTGGTGCTTACAAAAGTTTAAATGAGAAAAGCGGAATGAAGACAATATAATGGGGGTCTGTGCCTCACTTACTCAATTACGTAATCTTATTCAATGAGATATCCCTGTTGCATAACATAATAATCAAAGCTTCTATTAACAAAGGGGACCTTGTAACTGTCGCCTTGCTTAAGATATGCTTTTAAGAAATAAGACTCATTTTAGTCTTAATTACTGTGATCTAGAAAATTGTGATACAAAATGTTGGGGCCTCTTTATGCTTTGAGGATGAATCAAATATAATAGATCTTAAGGGTGATGAGACTAGTCACTTTCCTATTGTATAACTGATGGATTAAGACAGTGAAGGGGATTGTATTTGGCACAAATTATTCCCGACTAACTCTCAGTGTTGTGAAAGGAAATGGAAGTATGATCGTACGTGGATGCATATGCTTTTGCGAACTTCTTGTCAGCTCTTGTATTTTTATTGTTTGTTTTGCAATATAAATTTGTTTCTTCTTAAAAAAATTGAAAATTTGATTACACATTGACTTCATTGAACTTCAACTTCGTTGCAGTTTGTGTTTGATTTCCTTACCATTACTTCTTGTTTATACGTTGCTTGATGCGAATTTGACTCAAAGATCTTTCTTTAAATAGCCTGCATGTTTCCATCTGTTGTGTTTGTAGAGTTCTTCCTGTACTTTTTTTTCTTTCTTTTATGTTTTGAATATATTATCCCACATTGTTGGCATTTTCGAAATGAGCACTGGTATCAGAACATCATCAAAAAGTACTAATTTTCTTAAGTGGAAGTTCACACATATAATATAATAGTATAATACATTTTTTTTTTTTGTTACCTAAACCTAGAACTATTTAGAACTAAGTTGATGGGAAATTCTTCATAGCATAGTTTATTCCTGTTTTCTATTATTGCTGATTGCTGCTGTTTTTTTAGTTTCTTGCAGAAAAAAACATTCGCAATGAGCTTCCTGGGTGTGAATCGTGAGTGTTAATTATGATCTAGTTTTGGATTTAACTTCATTGAGTTCCTTGTAGATTAGCAATGGTTGTTCTGATAAAAGTATGCTTTCATCTATCCCGTAATCAGCTTTGCTCCAACACTAACAGTGGAAGGAGTATCAGTCAAACTTACAGATCCAAAAACTCGTGAAAACTGTTTAGAAGGATACACGTTTTTGTTGGACTCCAAACCTGTGGTAAAAGTTTTGACTCCCATAATTTTTTTAGAATATTCAATTTTATTTTACTTTTGCTGAAATCTAACAAGTTTAACTTTTATTAGTGGTTCGAAATGCATGAAGTTTCATCACTTTATTGGAGAATTTTTTTAAATGTTCATAACTGTGCATTCAGCTGTTGACAAACTGATAACCAAACACAGATTATCATGCAGACTCCACACTGAAAGTTTTATTGCTACAGTATGATTTATAGAAGTTGTAAATTGTTTCATGCAGATTTAATGAATTTTTTGTTGCTCTCTCCAATCCATATATTCATTTTGGGTGAAGTCCAACGACATCCCCTAAGATTGACTTATTTCGCTCAGACCCCTAAAGTTTCATTAATTCCGTTAATACCCTATATTGTTCACACCTCTTAATTCTTACTAACAGTCAAAGGGCACGAGAGTCATTATAGTTAAAAAAATTAAATAAGAAACCCATGTTCTCTAAACCTAAACCTGAATTCAGTAGTCGATAAATAAAATTGAATGATTGAAGGCAGTAGGCACCTGCAATGGAGGTGTTGAAATGACAAATAAATGCATCCCTGGACACCGAAAAGCAAGAAAGGAAGAGGAGGTACATGGTCTTTTACTTGAAACGGCTGTGATCTATTGCGTTATGTCAGTGGCGGACACTGGAGACTGACAAAGGACGGTTGAACAGAATAACATGCACTGGGTGAGGTGATGAGGACAGAGAGCCTGAGCAGTGTCCAACTCAGGACTTTTGAGTTAAATTTACGTTTTTGCATTTTTTCTTACGGAGTTGATTTAGTATTTTCAGATTTCATCCAGAGTTCATTTTTTTGTTTTAAGGAAATGATTTTTGTTAGAAACAGAAAAATTCTTGCTTAATTATGTTCTGGTGGGGTTAAATTGTTCCTTTTGTCTTTCAAATTTAGTTAAAAAGCATATTCTGTTAATAATCATCATCAGCAGAGGTTGTCATGTCATCAGTAATTGTGTCATCAGCATTACTGAAACCTGAGGGGTGTGAGTAGAATAAATGAAAACCTGTGCGGGGGTCTACATGAACTTCACCCATTTATGTCTTACAGTACTTTTGTGCTTTTACAAAATAAATCCATATTTGAAATCTCAATTCTTGTGTGTAGAGTAAATTGAAATGATTGCACAATATGCTAATCTATATATTTTGTGCTTTTACAGTATAAATTCATGGATCGCTTGCGGTCCTTACTGGAAGTGAGTGGTGCAAAGATACTTTCCATTGATGGGTTTAATTTGAAGAGCCAAGTATGATTCTCTGTTTTACAATATCGCTACATTTTTGCACGAACATTTTTTTAAGTTCCCTTTGCAAAATATGATGTCTGCTTTAGTGATATATTTTTTTTACTTTGTCTGTATTTAAAGTTCTTATATAAGAAAAATTCTCTCTATATAGTAACATTACCATTTTTTTTTCCATGTTTTTATTATCATTTGTGTGTTATTAGCTGGTTGACTCTTGATTTACTTTGATGTGTGGAAAATGTGATATTTGGACTCCTCAGTTTAAATTTTTTTGCACAAAACGAGATTTTTTAGTTTTTATTTTGTTTAAATAAAATTGACAAGAGAATTCTACACTTGAAAGATTATGGATATGTATGTGGTGTTTCCCGATTTTTATCAGCTAAAATACACTGCCCTTTTTTGTTGTTGGGATATTTGCTGTTTTGGTGAGAGAGGAACGCCAAAATAATGAAATATTCAAGAAAAGGCTAGGGTCACATCTTTATGTGAAAGAGTGAGGTGTTGGCTTCTTTATAGGCTTCTGTATCTGTTCTTTTTACAGATGTTCGTTTACTTTCTTAATTTGGATAGGGGGCAGCTGTAAGTTGTTCCTATGATCCTTTCTAGTTAGAGAGATGACTGCCATTTGTTTTCCTGGATGTAATAGGTTTAGCTTTTTAGAGTGATGTAGTACAAGATATGGGTCAATTCTAACGAAGAAGTATAAAGAAAATAAAATGTTTCAAATTCTAAATAACAAGAATTAGAGTTGAGAAATATTGGATTCAATCGATATGGAAACATAATAGGCATCGAGAAATATTGGATTCAATCGATATGGTATACCATGAGCTCGTCATGTTCTAAGGCCATCTGAAGTCATTTAGGCTTCCAAAACACAGTTTAAAGGTTTGTAATAAAAATCGGATCTTTACATCTGATTAATGTTTAATTAAGGTTGTTTTAATTCCTAGAGTCCTTTAAGTTGTTCCAAGCGGTTGCAATCTTTTATTTAAGTCGTTGGATGTAACAATTGTATTCATTCAATCATTAATCAATGGTTAACCTTTGGGGTTTCTCTCAATTTTCGGGTGGACTCCAGACTTTGTTCTACTAGGGATTATGTTGGTAACCCTTTGATTGCTTCATGCTGCGTCATAGAGCTTGGGCCAGATTGTGGAGCTCTTGTGGTTAAGGGTTTAGGGTTCGTAACAGTTGATATTCAATTGCAATTGGATAACACTACACACTATCCAATATGTAGAAAAACACAAATATTAATGTTATTAGTTCACCACAGGACCTTGATATATAAGTTTTATGCTATGAACCACTTTACCATATGGACTTAGGAATCTGTATATATTCAAAAGCAATTTGTGGTGGGTTGTCGGAGGAGTTGGCTTTGACAAATATCTGATAAATAGAAAGGGATTTGTGGTGGTAGTATGGATTAATAAGTTAATTTATTAGGAAAAGTTGAGGGAGACAAGAGGAGAGAACAAAAAAATATCACAGAGCTTTTGTAGTTACATACATTTAGAAGTGTGTGTGTGAAAATCCAACAAATTGTATTATTACACTTGTTTACCGAACCGTGTTCCCGTCACACTAAACAACGGTTTTTACTTGAAAAAGAAAAAGATCTCAACATTACCATTGTGATTAACCGAGCACTACACCTAACCTCACCAGCATATTTCCCAACCTTATCAAAAAATATCACAAAGCTTGACAAATATTTGGCTTGACAAATATAAAAAACATCAGTACATCTAGAAGTGAACCATGAAATTGAAAGAATTGTTTCATAGAGAGATAACGGAAGATTTTCAGTGTAGTTTTAGTTTTAGGCTTGAAGAAACAAGAGGACACATTGGCACGAGT
This sequence comes from Pyrus x bretschneideri, assembly GCF_019419815.1. Classification (NCBI taxonomy): domain Eukaryota; kingdom Viridiplantae; phylum Streptophyta; class Magnoliopsida; order Rosales; family Rosaceae; genus Pyrus; species Pyrus x bretschneideri. The sequence continues at coordinate 42,689 of NW_025999532.1, forward strand.
CCGGCAAGTACTAGCCAAGGCCCAATGGATTAATAAGTTGATTTATTAGGACAAGTTGAGGGAGACAAGAGGAGAGAACAAAAAAAATATCACAAACTGATTAATCCATTGGGCCACAGGACACGTACTAATCACTTGTATTATGACACTTGGTGTACTACTGAAACAGTGTTCAAATCCAGACAGTGAGTGTCATCTTCTCTGGATAAAATTCATGTAGCTGTATGGTGAGTTTGGTTGCTTACAGTTCTTTCAACATTGACTGCCATATAACAGTTCATATTCAATTTTCAAATTTTGAGTGACTCATCTGCTTTGGTCTGTATGAAAAATATTAACCAGTTTTCAGTGTTTATCTGTTGCTTTCTGTATTCATGTCATTTTGGCCAAGGTAATAAAGCTCATGCTTCCTATGTACTTAGGCTTATAATTTATGGCATCATTTTATTGGCGTTTAAAATCTTGAAGATTAACTCTTCATCCTTCTTTACAAATAATGCCTTAAACCCAATTTTGTCATATGGAGCATGGCTTGTGTGATATTACATTTTGGCTTTTTTTTTTCTGAATCTTTTTAATGTGTATTTTCTTTCAGAGCTCAGTTTGTGGAGAAAATGATCGTGTTGTATGTGTTATCCCAGAACGATTATCAGATGCTGGGTTCAATAAGCTTGGTTCACTTTTAAGAGTGAATGAGATTGGGTTAATATGTGCCATTTTAAATGGACGGTTGGATACATCCATGTTAAAGTCACCTTGCGGTAAGTATTCTTTTTATCTGTTTGATAAATGTGCCCAACTGATTGACTCAAATAGTACTATGCATTGTGTTATTGGTACTTATGAAAGATTTACTTACATCGTCGTAGTGGATTGGTTGCTCTGCCTAACTGTGACAAGGACAAAAGATATTGGGAGATTATGAATCTGTAATTGTTTAGATAATGCACTGTCTTGTTATTTATATTAACAAATAAACATATAGATCCTCTATCTTTAATAGATAGCAATCTTGCTTGACGAAAATGAGTGTTTACTTCCATTCAATTTCTATTGAAGTGATAAGAGAAATAGGAGTTTCAATTGGGGATGCACTCTGGCTCATAAGGCCACTAGTCTTTCCCCTTGAGATTGTACTCTCTTTCAACATAAATCTGAAATAACACTTCTGAAATCAAAACTCCAGTTCAAGGGGTACAGATATGCACAGCTAATAGTAATACACCTAGTTGTGTTATTTTCAGACTTAATTCACTAGCCTTGCCCCATGTGACCAAATTCTCTTTTGACATAGTGAAATAATATAGTGACTAAAGATGATCAGATTGGTTTAAGAACAGAGATTACATTCCCTCCACAAGTAATGTCTACTGTCACAAAAGATGATTCGACAATACAATGATACCCTTTAACAATATAAGAAGTTTTTTTTTTTTTGAAGAATAACAAAGCGGACTATAGTTCTGACAGTTTGGACTGAGTAGCTAGACATTTATGAAGCTTGGCCTTCTGGAAGAAATATTTTGCACGGAAGTTTCAAAGTCATATATCTTAATTAAGCCTTTTTCTTTTGAGTTCTAAGTACGTTTTTGAAGCGATTTTGGTGTAGAAAAGTTTATAGTCCTTCCGAAATAGCTGTGCCCATTATGCCGTCGATCATATTGATCAAGAGACATGCAGTTTCCTTAACTACAAAGGTTTAATGGGTATTTATATATGTGGCTTGTGCTGTTTCTAGAAACCAGTGAAACCTTTATCTGTTCCAAGAGAATGCCACTAAAACTTTGAGTGTCAATAATATTTTAGGGTCTAATATCTTTCATTTTAACTTGAAATCCTTCTAGATTACCTAGCTCTCACCTTATATGAAGCAGATAATGTCACTAAAATAAAATTACTTGGCCACTTTTCTCTTTCCTGTGAGTACTCTTTGTATGACCTCTACACTATTTCTATTTTCATTGAAGTGCGAGAATATTATCTATTAGTGAGATGCAAGTACGTGGGTGTGTGTGTGTGTGTGTGTGTGTTCTGCAAGGCAGTGTACCTGAATCTTTGTTGTTTTGCAGTAGTTGTATCATCTTCATGCTCCACAGATGAAACTGTGGTAGCTGATTCTGATGCAGAAGAAATGGCCACTTCTGTTCTGGCAACTTCATCTGTTGGGACCAAAGGAGTTGTTGAAACTTTACCCCATGAAATCTGCATGAGTTATGCGGCTATCAAATCTGAGGATAACTATGTCATGAGCTCTAGACGAAGTAGTGACATGAGGGGCAAGCTTGACGAGTCTGAAAGTGGAATTGCAGATATTATTTATAGCCAAGATTTGATTGTGCGAAATACAAGCCTACCTTGTGCCATTATTACTACTGCAAACAACAGAGTTGTAAATTTCAAACGCTTCAGAAAGGTAATGCTCTAATCTTTCTCAGTTCCATATGGTTATTGGGTAATGGGTAGTGATATGAGCCAAACCCTTTAGTTCATACATTGGCATGTCAAGAGATGGTGCATTATCAACTTCTGAATAAACCTGGTGTATGTTGAGGTTTCAATATGTGCTAGTCTTTTAATTTTATATTTTGGCTTGTCGAGACAAAATACATCTTTAGATCCTGTCCAGTTTGGGATTTTACTGATTTATGCAGCAGTTAAATCAATCCCATATATTAGATAAGCCTATTAGTGTTTGGCTTATATATGAAAAAGGCTGTCCAAGGTTCTTTTTGCATGTTATGGGAAAAAGGATTATGCACTTTATGTTTACTGTGTGTTTTTTAAGTACACCGATTTATAACAGAAATGAATACAATTGTCTTGATATTTTGGATTTTGAAAGACCCTATGTTCTATCTCCACTCCAAATTGGAATTACAGACAAATACTCGATCCGGGAATAGCTTCAGCAGACTTATTCCATTCTTGAAGTCCCCATATAAGTAAGATCCATTTTATCAAGCCTGTCCAACTTGTTTATGATGTTTAGAGTATCATCAGGTTACCCTTATCTTTTCTTTGTTTCTTGATGATAGAGATTCTGACTATGGGAGTGAGGAAATGGTAGAGTCTGTGAAAGAAGAGAAAAGGAGAAAGCAAATGGAAGCCATTTCTGAAGAGTTATTCAGTAATGAAGTGTATCTCTCTCTCTCTCTCTCTCTCTCCACCCAACAGAAGAGGATATGCCTGAGAACTTACCATCTGTTTCAATGATATAGGGGTCGTCATCGCGGTGTAGCTGGTTCTCTTCGTGGGATTCTTACTCATGGTTAACAATGGTGAACTCCTCGCTCGAAAGAGAGCAGAAAGGTAAAATGTTATCTTGAATTGCTAAATAGGTGTATGTATGCATTGTGTCTATATGCGCACATTTTAGGCAAGATTAATTGATTTTTGGTGAGTTTTACAATTTTAAATAACTTATGGGATTTGTTTTTTGCAATTCAGCCGGTAGATTTAATGCACTAATCAAGCACAAATTTGAAGCCCAACCCATTTGATATTGGCTGCAATTCTATTTAAACTTGTTTAGTTGTTGACTAAAATTGCTATATCTAATATGATGCTGATTATCTTGAATTAATTTATTTATGGTAAAACTCTAAGAGGGCAGTGTGACAACATAGCATGTTATATTATGAAGAGAAAAAATGTTAGTAGATTGGAAGCGATCTTAGAGACTGAACGGTCTACAGTCTACTTAGAAAAAAATTGGAATACTGCAGGAAAAGCTATCACAGCAGCAAACCACACAACTAAATGCATGCTGGAGTCATAGGTAGTTCTCCCAAGCAATGTACAATTATAAATGAGGACCAGCAGGCAAGTTTGATCTGGCCAACGGTCATTGGCGCTTTTATTCACTTTCTGGTATGTACTTTACTGATATCAAAATTGATATCCTGAAATGGATGTGCATGTAGATTATATGACTACACGAGAAAAGAATACTATACCATTGTGCTCTTTTTGTTCCTGCAACGTGATTTGTTTGAACTTTTAAGATATTTGTTTTTGTTGAGGAAATGTGCTTTGATGTGAGAGTATGTTTCAGGTGGATTTATGATTTACAAAATAAAATTTATGGATTTTTACTAGACTGGTAGGTGAAATTGTAACAGCAGTACATAGTGCAATAGGTTGTTGCCCGTTCCCTGCCACTACAACATAAACCATGACACACCAAGGGAATGTACTTTCGAAACAATTTATAAGGTGTACTCATGAATAGCTTATTTATTTGAACTTTAATTAATGAATAAACAGGGAAATAATCAATAAATTATGTACAAATCCGCCCAGCGAGTGTGAAAAAACTCGAAAATTCTTTATTAATGGAAGAAAAGAAATGTGATATTACCAATAATAGAGAGCTTGCGCCTATGGGACAACAGACGACGCGCGCTCTAGCTATGAGCCTATGCCCTATTTATGAAATGTAATGTATTAATTAATTAAAAGAATAATACAATTAAATATTACAGCCTAATCCCCCGGAACTTGCAACTGCTGCTTTGAATTGTAATATCATTATTTTCCGAAAGTCTGTCCACTACCAACCTGCACCTGACCACGAAGAAGATCTTTGGGAGCTTGAAGCTGCCGAGTTTAATCTTTACAGGTTGTCTGACCCTGAGAGTGAGTGGAACATTACCCGTCTGTTGCTGCTGTTGTTGAAGAGCGGTCAGCAGGCCGCTTGCATCTTGGTTTTGTCCCGTCATCTGAACCAGGAGTTGCGTGGTGTTGCGGTGACCCTGGTAGAATTTTGGCAAAGCTCCTTCACAAAGCTTAGTGCGTGTATACCACACGCTTAAGCGGCTGCCACCTTCGTAGTAAATACCGATCTTCTTGTTGGGGTTTCGTGCGGTGATGTTCACGTCGAAAGTAGCATACAAGCTCGTCTGATCAGTGCTAACATTGAACTGGGTTATTTGCAATTGGTCCACCGAATATTTTGGAAGCTTTGGTCGGAACACGAGGTATATAATTCCACCAGCGATCGCAATGACCACCACTTGGAGCACGAGCAGGCATACAGTCCAACAGAGGCACCTGCGGCAACAACTTCTCTTCTTGTGAATGGGTGGTGGGGAGTGCATCACTGGAAAGGTACGTCGTTGTAAGGGAGGATACTTGCCCTGCTGATCGGCAGGATCACTTCTATCCGACTTAGAAGCTCCCCTTGGTACCAAGGGTACCTCAGCTGCTGCATGTGGTGCCTCAACATCTCGATCAAGTACTGGATGAATCTTTTGGTGATCTGCCATTTAGTTCGACCTATGTATGTACGACCCTATGTATTATCTAGCAACAAAGATTTGATCAGCGAGAGCGAAGATTTTTGGGGTCTGATAATTATAGAGAAAGAAGTAGCTCAGCGAGCGAAGATTTCCTTCTTCTGCTTGTATTAATCTGATGTTATATAGGCTGCTTGGACGGACTTTCAAGGCTACAATGGAGAAGAGTCGTATACATTACACGATTGAAATTTGAAGCTTCCTTTTTTGACTTTGTAGGCGCCTTTGTATCTTTATTTATTAGGAAGGTCTTACCTGCGCCCCTATAGTGCTAATATTCAACAAACATACGTCTGTATGCAAAATCGACGACTTTAAGTTCCCCGGAAACTTCTTCTTGCTTTTCTTATTTTTAAAGCAATATGTTCACGCGTCTGATAACTCCAAGCGTTAAATGGACACCTTTCTTTCTAGAAGACCTTAAAAATAAAAACAAAAGGAGAGAAAGACCTTAACATCCAAACCCATTCCCCGGCGTCGGGGGGGGGGGGGGGGGGGGGCAGTTGAGCAAAGTCAGATTTAGCCTCTTTCTTTTTAAAATGAGTAATGGTTTAGGGTGATGGGATCACCAGCGGTAGGGAGGTAACCGGTGTCGGAGTGGGGCGGCTGATGGGGTTAGGGTGGGGGTAGGAATGGCCAACGGTTATGACGGGCAGATAAGAGCATTCCCAATGGGGGTTCTATCCTCCATAGGCTACCATATTTGAAGTCCTAGTGATAAATTTCATCTCTAATAGGCCAGAAAATAGGGCTACATCCACCACAAGAGCTAGCAACTTTCTTTTTCGGATAGCAAAAAGTTAGACTACATCTAGCCTTAAAAATTAATGGGACCCACATCAGAAATGGAGCTGCGACTTATTTTTTTTGTTATTTTTAATTCAAAAATGGAGCCCACCATTTTCTGTTGCCGCTTTGCTATCCCAATTATTTTCCTTCTTGTTTTATAATTCAAATTGGGTGGGTGGCCCTCCATTTTTATTAAGGAAAGCTAACGAAAAGTTTATAAAAACTTTAGGTTTACTGAAAAATAACAAATAAAGGTGTAGTGAATAGTACAAGGAAAAGGTAAAAATGTGGTTTTTCGTTAAAAGTGGACAGTACCATAAGTGTTTCGTTAAAACTCCCTTTTTATTACCCTTTTTTTTATACCGTTGTTTTCAACGACTCTATTTTCATTTTTTTTTGTAATTTTTCTCTTCACATATTTACTATAAAACCCCATAAATTTCTTCAAAAATTCATATTTTTCACAAACTTCTTAATTTTGTTTCATTTCCAAATTGTTAGTTGCAACAATTTTTTTTTTCATTCTATTTGCTCTCATCATTTTTCCTCCAATGGGGGAAAAATCACAAAAGGGCACAAATTACTCAAGATGTCACCGTGTTTTGGTTCATTTTGCACTTGCGCAGCCTTTAAACATCTCTGGAAGTGCTCATACATAGCCCCTACCATTGCAAAAGTAGCATTATCTCATAAGACGAGGAGTTATCATTCCATGGTTGGCCCATTATAGTTTGGTGGTTGGAAGGTTTTTGAGAGTAAAGGGATTCGAAGCTTATATATTATGATATTAGTGTGATATAATTTATAAAAAGTGAATGACATTCGAGATGACGATCCAACGGGTTAGCTTGAGATGCGAAATCTGATCTAACGATTAGTGAAAGATGAAATCTTATCTTGTCTATTTTTGAAGAATGTACCAATCAGATAAATAAACCAACGGATGAGATTGAAATAAGATAAATCCAATCCAATGGTTGTGACGAAATGAAATCTTATCTTGTTTGGTTTCGAAGAATGTGCCAATCAAAGAAATAATACAACGAATGAGATTGAGGTAAGATAATCCAATCCAATAGTTGTAATGAAATAAAATCTTATCTTGTTTGATTTTGGAGAATGTGCCAATTAGAGAATTAAACCAACGGATGAGATTGAGATAAGATAATTCAATCAAATGGTTGTCATGAAGTGAAATCTTATCTTATATGATTTCATAGAACAAGCTAATGGATGAGATTGAGATAAGATAACCTAATCCGACGGTACATAAGTAATGAAATCTAACTTTGTCAGAATTTGAATTGTTTTAGATTCAAAAGTTCATTAAAAAAAATTTAAGATAACACGTCTAAAAATCAATTTAAGAAAAATTAAGACAAAAATAAATTTATATAGCCCCCTATAGAGCCCACAAGGTATATAAGAAGAGATTCTTTTATAAAGCCCAAACGATTCATCGGAACTCTAAAATAGGCTATATCCAGCACTTTTCCAACTCCATACAGAGCTCCTCACTGGGGATGCTTTAACCGCGGTTATTTACCCATAACCATTTACGCATTGGGTAACTGTATAAATGGTTATACACATACCCATAACCGTTTGTAAACGGTTAATCATACCTATAACCGCATACCCGTTTACTTTTTTTTTTTTTTTTTACATGTTTACCCTTTTTTTACACATCTACACATTTTTTTTTTACCCATTTATAGGTACATTTAAAATACATTTTCGTATTTCAATCATTTAAGTCTTCATACAATTCTAATAATTGAAATTATAATGCCAGTAACTAAATTTTCAAACACTCTAATACTTTAGCACATTCAATAAAAAGTCACATTGAATCGTTATCACCAAAAGAGGCCTACAATGTATAACATTAACCATGATTTATTTTCGTAAGTAACGTCAACTATATAAATTCTATAATGCCAGTAAATACATGTATATAAAAAAAGAACAACAACCATACCTTCTGAAAAAAATAAAGAAAAAGAATTTCATAGGTTAGATACAATATATACGTAAAGATTATTAAAAAAGAAACACAATGTATACACATAATAGATACAATTTACAGAACATCCATATATAGCTAATATAAACTACATATTAATGAAATCCTCTTTGTCAACCAAGAAAGGGTGAAAAAAAGTTAAGGACAATAAAGTACTTTCACAAAACAAAATTTTGCTGTTTTTTGTTTAAGTCTCACATACATGTGATTTTATCATCTCTAATTTAAGAAATATAAAAAACAAACATTTCTCCCTCTCTCCCCACTCCCACGTTCTCTCTCATTATATTCCTCTCTTCTTTAATTTAGAAACAAAAGTAGCTCTCTACCACAGTAGTGGAGAGGAGTTTTGCACTAACACCACGGTTGGGTTTGAACTCCTTCAGTTTCTTAATCTAACAAATCTATCGTTTGACAAAGCAAAAAAACCAAAAGTAAAAACTTTCACACTGTGTTGGGCATATACTAGTATTAATTAATACAATAGAATTACTATGTTTATTATGAAATTTGAGTTAATACATACTATGGATAACGCATCCAGGCAGAACATAGGATGATAACTCTAAACAAATGGTTCTAGCACTAGTTATGAAAAGCATTATTACAACGCCAATGGAAACGTAACAAACCAGAGTATCCCCAACGTAACTCGGGAGCAAGTCAATCCAGATTATCTTAAAATGATTAATCCCAAAGGCCTTCAATGCAAACATAATTGTCATTGACCTCTAGAAATGGGCAACAAATCGACTTTTTTGCCAAAGATGAGAGAGAGAGGTGAAGATAAGAGAGAGGGTAACGAGGAGAGAGACGAGCGGCGGGAGTCAGGGAGAGGTCGAACAATTTTAGGATTTTTAGTTATTTATTTATTTTGCATATATTAAAATAAACGGTTAAATAAGTATTCGTTTATAACCATGAATAATACTCGTGACTGCCTATGTCAAATGAATAATACTCGTGACTGACTATTTAAATTTCACAGATAAATAGTTATATCCGTAACTCTAATCGTAAATTTTAAATGAGCGAATAATTTTGCCATCCCCAGGCGAAGAGCTCTAGTGGCTTAGGGTTTCTTTGCTGACGAGTTGGGCTGTGTGGGGACTGGGGAGGAGTGGTTGCTCTAGATTGTTTATTTTCGGTTTAATTGTTAATTTTATTTGTTGGTAATAGTGTTTTAATTATCAAATTAAAGATTAAAAATATATTTAAGTGTACTAAATGACTTAAGCAAGCCACATGATATGTATTATAATACACAAAATATATTTAAGAGTATATGATGATATGTATTCGATATTATAATACGATACGTAGCCGGCCTGACTGGGTCATGCAAGACCAAGCCAATTTTTGTCTGTAATGAGCATTATGTGTATTTGATATTATAATATGATACGTACCCCGCCTGACTGGGTCATGCAGGACCAAGCCAAATTTTTGTCTGCACTGAGAACTATACAAGTTTACTCCAAAAAGCCATGTTAACCCTCGGCCCTAAACCCTATTCAAGGAAATGGTGAATATTAATACCCAAATCCAACGGCTATCATCCTTCATAATATTATTTAAGCTTTATATGAATTAAGGGCTTTGCATACTCGGTCTAAATTTGTAGTTTCAAACCCTATTCTTCACTAATTATATTCTAATATTCAATCTAGTGGTGATCATTCACCTAGATCAACATTACTGAGTCAATAAATAAAATGGTTGCTAAACGCGAAGTGTCATACTCATATGTGACTGGGGTGGTTCGGTTACCATACCGAAATTAGTATCTCGAATCCCAAACCGAAATTTTTCGGGACGGGAATTTGAAGACCAATTCCAAACCAAATTTTCGGGAATCCCAAATTTAGGGAATCCCGAAATATTTTCAGGATTTTGGGACAAATCGGGAATCCCAAATTGAAATATGAAATTATGAATTGTTCTTCAAATATATAATTCAAGAACACATTCTTGAACTAGGAATTTCATTTCATTTACACTACCATTTACTTGAACACTGGCATGCCTGATTGTTTTTATCATAGTCAAAATTCAAATTAATTAAACCCTTTTTGCAATCTGTTGAGAGACAAAAGAGTCAAGCCATCTAAAATCATCAGCCATGGCAGCAGCAATAACAAAATCCACATGAATATCAAACAAAACAGGAAAAATATGCAAGGTGTAGGTCATTCCAGGTTGCAGAGCATGAATTAGAAACTACTAGCATCAATTATAAAAGAATAATATATATATGTATAAATATATTTATATATATATAAAATAATTAATATTATATATTTTCGGTTCGGTATGGGATTCCCGAAATATCGAGAAGCCAATCCCGAATCCCATATCGAAATTTTGGGATCGGTTCAAGATAGCATCCCGAAAATTTCGGGAATTTCGGTTTGGGAAATTTTTGGTTTGGGATCGGGATTTTTTTGGTTTGGTTCGGAATTTTCGGGAATTTTTTCCACCCTTATATGTGAGGGTAGAAACTGCTCAGGGGGGTTCCACTATTTATGGTCAACAGGGAGGATGGAAGAAGAGTATTGTTCCAGTTCTTGTTGACGCTGCTAATTGTTAAATATAAGTTCCACATCCGGACTTGAAAAAATAAAATACAATATACAAGTTTATGGTTCCACTTCTAATAATACCGAATCTTCTTGTGATAAAATCCGACACCAAGTAATAGGTGATTAAGCTAGACAGTATCGATGTGCGTGATTAGGAGTGGGCTAGTGACCAAACACCACTATCAGAGGGTCTAGCGATCATGCTTTTCCTTTCTTCACACAATTTTTCTAATTCTAAAGTTTGATAACCCGAATTCAACCCAAGTAAATCAGAACTTATTTAAACTCAAACCTGAGTGGACCCGAGTGAAACCCAACTCGAACCTGAATTGTAAGGTTGAGTTAGAATTGAATTGGCTTTCTAACCCGCTCGATGCAGCCCTAGTTACAGTTGTGAGAAAAAATAAAATTAAGGTTAATAATGGTTCATCTCCAACTAGCATAAATTATATTAAATTTCCATCTTCAACTTTAAGTAAAGTCCCGTAGAAACGGTCGAGGCCCGATGGGTTGGCTCAAGCCCAGCTCTATTGTTTGGATTGTATGCTGGCCTGTCCCAGTCTTTAAAGTCGGGCTTTATCCGACTCGATTTTAAATAGATAAGGCCTGAGCCTTGCATTTTATGCCTTGAGCTGACCCATGGGCTGAGTTAGGTCCGGCCCGATATAGCACAATGTAGTAATATAATTAACTTATTTTTTAAGGGAGTTATTATTAGTACTTTAAAAATCTTATTTGGCACTCCAAACTTTCTATAATTAGAAGAAAAAAAATACACTTATGAGGAGTGTAGAATAAGATTTTTGGAGTGTTAATAACAGTTCCTTTTTTTTTTTTTTTATACTTGTATTATTTAATTGACTATATTAACCAAACAAATACTTTAGTTGAAACGGTAATTGAAAACTACTAAGTAAGGGAGCTTCATATACAGAGACAAAAATTTTCATTATATTTCAAGGAATTCTACTAGTTTTTAAATATATCAAGGAGAGACAAAAACATATAAAACAGAAAGAAAAAACTAAAGCCCAACAAAAACATGGAAACAATGTTTTAAAATACCAGCCATGCTCATAAGGCTTAAAACCTAACCCTAACAACCCCACAAAATTAATATATGTCATAAGCTCAACCCATCCTTGACTATTATGCAGAATCAGTTCAACCCGTCCTTAACCAGTTTTGCATAATCAGTTCAATCAGTCGTCGACCATTTTTGCAGAATCAGTTTCGTTCTCGACTATTTTTGCAAAATCAGTTCAACCCATATTTGACCACAACAAAATTAATATATGCCATAAGCTCAACCCATCCTTGACTATTAGGCAGAATCAGTTCAATTCGTCCTTAACTAGTTTTGCAGAATCAGTTTAACTCGTCCTCAACCATTTTTGTAGAATTAGGTCAACCCGTATTCAATCTTTTTTTTTTTTTTCAGAATCAGTTCAATCGTCGTAGGCTATTTTTTCAGAATTAGTTCAATTAGTCATCGACCATTTTTGCAGAATTAGTTTAACCTGCCTTTGATCATTTTTGAATCAGTCCAATCCGTCTTCAGTCATTTTTGCAGAATCAGTTCGATCAGTTATCGACCATTTTTGCAGAGTTAGTTCAATTAGTCATTTATCATTTTCGAAGAATCAATTCAAACTATCCTCGACCATTTTGCAGAATCAGTTCAACCCATTTTCGACCATTTTTGCAAAATCAATTCAATCAGTCATCGACTATTTTTGCAGAATCAGTTCAACATATTCTCAACCATTTTTGCAGAATCAATTTGATCCGTCTTCGACCATTTTTGCAGAATCAATTCAATCAATCCTCGACTATTTTTACAGAATCAGTTCGACTCATTTTCGACAGTTTTTGCAGAATCAGTTCAACCCACATTCAACTATTTTTGCATAATCAATTTCAAATACATGTAGAATTAGTTTTGTATACTTTTTTAGTAGAATCAATTTATAACGACATAATACCGACATGATTTGGAAGGGGAACAATGTCAGGGGGAGGGTTCAATGCTTCCCATCGTGATTCTATCAAACCTAAGATACATTAGGCCCTTTTTCTTGAAAGTAACTATAAACTCACATGAATAGTGTTGTTTTACCTGTTATTAGAGCAAGTGGTTTAAAGATATTTTTTTTTTCTACTAAGGTTCTTTAACTACTTAAGGTGCTTTATAAAGATTGAAAAAAAGGTGCTTTCTAAAGAGGGAAATGACATCAACTTGTGTATGCATATATCAATTCCTTCCACAAAGGATAACGGTTTCTTTATTACGGAATGAAGATGTGAAGAATTAGTTACAAATTCAAATCGTGGTTTTCCCATTAAATAAATTTTCGATAGATTCTTTTTTTCGTTAGCAGAAGTTGAAATAAAACAATAGAATTTTGGAGGAGAAAAGCAAGGAAAAGGTCTTTTGATTTAGAATTTGTTTGATTTGAAATTGAACTTAATTTGGAAGAAAATGAAAGATTATTTGTGATGAATTGTGTTTTGTTTGAATATCATATGCTTTACTATAAAGCAGCAAGAACAAACTTCGATCTAATTTCAAGGCATATTGAACTTGAAACGGAGAAAAAGAAAGGAATTATAAAATAATGACAGCAATAGTTTACAAACTAGCAATTAGTTTGTTCTTGTTGCTGCTATTATTCACCCGCAAGTCAAATTTACCCTATCGCCTCTTACCTTGTAGTTGTATAGCAGTAGGCCTTGGCATTTTCGAAGGTGCAAAATTCCTGGAGAGACCATTCAAATCATACTACTTGTACGAATTTATGAAAAATATGAAATTCATGGGTTTCCAATGTTTTAGAGTTTCACCACCAAATTAGCATTACACAGAGCGAGCACGAAACTAAACTTTTGTATATATCATAACTAAGCAGAGAAATTTAACAGAAGATGAACATGGGTGATATGAGCATATTTAGGCGACTTACTTAGCTTGTTTTCGTGCATTTATGTTGTTAGTTCATAGTTGTTTTAGTAGTTTAAGCTATTTTCGTGTGTTTTTAGGTTCATATGGCTAAGGAAGCAAAGAGGTGCATTTTGGAGCAAAATTGGGCTTATAATGGATAGCTTATGTTTGGAGCAAAAGGAATGGACGAAATTGAAGACCTAATGAAGTTAGGATTCCTAATCACAAGTGGATTCCTAATCAAATGAGGAATCCTAGTCAAAGAAGGTTTCCTACTTGAAGTAGGAAAGTTAAGCCAAGGTTTCCTACTTTGGTTTAATCTTTCCTAATCCTTAAAGACTCCATATTTCAGCAAGATCAAAGGCTCCTACCTATTCTAGGTCACAAAAACAACATTCCCTTTCTCCTTAAGCCTTGCCGTGTGTCCCTTAGTGTTTCCCTTCCTTGCCGTGCAAGGAAGGGCCTTGTTTCCTGTTTTGAGTCACTTAAACACTTTCCTTTTTCCTACCAAGCTCAGCCATAACTCACATACCCTTTTATATTCCTAATTCCTTACCTAAATTCAAAAATAAATGACATTCCCTTTCTCTCTAAACCTTAGCCGCAAGTCACATTTTTATTCCTTTCAATTTCTGATTTTGTGTTTCCTATTCTTCAAAGATTTAGAATTAATTCCTTTCCTAAACCAAGTAATAAAGCCTTTAGGTCTTTTCTTCCCTATATATACCCTTGTGCCGCAACCTTATGAACCTAATTTCCCCTTCCACACAACCTGCCTTCATTCACAAAGTCATCCAAGCCTTGTCGTAGCCTTTCATCCCAATTCCCACCATTCTTCGACTTTCAATCATTCATCCAAACCACCCTACATCACCACTAAGCTTTGCCGCACCACCATACCTCCATAAACCCAACTTAAACCCAGAAACTCATTCATACACCCACCTTAGCACTTGTGCCGTGACCTAGCAAAGAAGAGGAGAAAGAAGACGAAGCTTTGGATGTTTATGCATTCAAGTTGGAGTGTTGGAACGCTTCTAGGTGTAATCTATCTTTTGTTTTCAATGTTCAATTCTAATTTCCTTTGTTTTGTTATGAACATGAGAGGCTAAACTCGTTTTAGCCTAGGGATGCTTTAAAGCCATGATTACATTTATAATATGAGTTGATCAATTCCAGTTGTGACTTCATAAATTGTGAATGCAATTTACTTAACTATTTGATGGATAACTTATTCTTGTATGTTATTAGGGAGGCCTACTTAATTTGCATGCTTGAATTTGGTGCTAGAATATAAGGGAGTTTCACATAATCGTTTCAACCTTATATTCACAAGTAGTTAAGGTTGTTTTCACAATCATGTTAAGTAAATTCCTAGCATGCGTATCATGATGTCATAGTTACAAGTGCTTTGTCAATACTTATGATTTCCATTAAACGTAATGATCTTTGATTGTATCTCTATTATGATGTCATGTAGGGGACTTTTGAAGAATGCTTTGGGTTGTCGTATGATGTCATCCAATCCAATAACTTAAGGGAAATCTGAGGGTTAATTAGTGATGTCACGATTAATCTGGGGTGTTGAGGTTCATGGTTTATCGAAAAGCAACTGGAAATCAACTTATGTTTGAATGTATCATGTGTGAAGAAGTATCCCTTGGCTAGTCCATCATCCATTGGTTTTATTCAAATTCGTCCAAAAATCTGTTTTAAGTTTTAAGTTACTTGTTTTCTTTTAAATTCGTCTAAAAACAAATCCCCTTTTCTTACTTGTTCCAAATCTGTCCAAAATTGTGTTTTAGAGTCTTTTGAGTCAAAACCAAACCTATTTTCGTCCAAATTAGTGTTAGGTGTTCAAAACTGCCCAGATTGTGTTTTTAAGGCAGTTTTGAGTGTTTTGAGTCTTTTGGTTTGTTTTAGTGTTCTAGTGCTTAGTTTTGCATTCTTTGAGTCTAGTTTAGTGTTTTAACCTTTGTTTTACGTTTTTGAGTCAGTTTTCAAGTGAATTAGCAATCCCTCCTAATCCCCGGTTTAGAACGATCCCTACTTATACATATACTACAATTGTCAAAAAAGGGTTTTAATTTGTGTGCTTATATATTTCGCATCAATGGGAAATGCCCTCTACGATTCACAAATTAAAGAGAAACGAATCTTCACAGCTTTAATTGCTTTAGACTACCTACTATTCCACATCCTATATAATATGATGGACAACGACAAGGACGGGCAAAGAATAGAAATAGTAAGATAAAATTTGGGGGGAAAATTGATTTGTCTTGCCAAAATATAAATTTTTGAAAAATATTTGCTGGTGTTAAACCGTAGAAATAGCTTATGACACACCCCAACCTGGAAAGTCTACTTGGATTCCGAAATCGAGTTGTGTTGGCTGACACCTGGAGGGTGACGAAGCTATAAAGTGTAGTGTAGTGGAAAAAGAATATGAATAAATTTAAACCTAAAAGTGCCTAAACAAAAGAGTGCGTGAGTGAGTGGGATTACACCTATTTCACACGTGATGGTAGAGCATAGGAACAGTACAGTAGTTAGGGTGAGGGTTATACCACTAAAGATAACCATCTACTAAGATTTGCCAAAATCCTCGTTTACACGTAAGCACATCTACTAAACCTGGAGGGGCGAAAAACAAAGTTGAGTGGGTCAGCAAAACAACATTTTGTAAAAACCTTTATTTTCGAATATATTAACCCCTTGCCGTAAAACAAGTATAGTTTCCTTAAAACATACTACGTAAGTATGTAAATAATAATACAACAACATTATAACCAGAAATATGCCAAGTCATGATATATCAAATGCCACAGTAATATAATCATGTGATAATCAAGTATAATCAATTGCTCATCATTCTATGCTAGCACAAGAGTCGGACTTGCATAATGCAACCTGTGCAACAGGATTGGGTGTAATCAATATGCTCTAGTACTACGATCACATGAAGATTAGCGCTGAAGCTCGGTCACATATGAGTCGGAATTGCCTAATGCAATCTGTACGATAGGACTAACACCTAACTTGGATCCAAGGCGAGCGAATGGTGCGTATGTGAACATACACATGAAGGACTGGCCTTAGCCCTGGGCGGAGTACTAACACCGGAGTGCAGCAGATGAGCATGTACAAATATGTATGAATGCCATGACAGTAATATCTCAACCATATAGCAGCATTTATCACAATTTATATCACAATAATGAATACTTGGCAATAACTGTAAACAATGAAGTAAATACACATTTAGGGAAACTATCAATATGTATAGGTATAAAATAAATTGCCCACTCAACTGGAGTCCGCGCTATAACTCCCTATCACGAATATCAAGGTGTCACGAACGATCGTCGCCTAGAACAATTATCAAATCACAACTCAGGATTCTTATCGATAGAACACGCAACTCACGTAAAACACATCCTCAAGGACGTGCTAGAATGATTTGAAACCCATTGACTAAAAGCTAACCGTCGGTCAAAGGTCAACGGTAGGGTCCACAACTTTACGTAACTCGATCCGAAAGATCGGTACCTCGGATTTTCGATCCGTAACTTCCAAAGATCCACACTAAGCTTCTAGAACAACATCCTAAAGTTTCGGAATGATCCAACGGTCGGACCATCAATTCATGCAAGGACCCTGTGACGGCTAACTAGGTGGTTAACTACGAAACTACATTAAAACATCGTAATTTAACTACACAGATGTCAAATATAGAATCGGAGCATCCAAATTAGCCTAAGATGGTCAGGTGGGGTCTCGGCTCATGCACTGCCGCACACGGTTGCTGGCCGAAAAAATTCCACTATTTTTAAAAATTCTCAAATTTATAAGAAATGAAGATCTCAATGAGAGGAACAACTTTCATACCTGCCGCAAAAGCCAAAAGTGGACGGAAGATGGTCAATTTTGCCCACAAAGCTGGCGGGTGCCTAAAGCTTCCCAACGTCGATTCGTTGTTCACGGTGGTCCAACGAGGTCAAGGTTGGTTGGGATTTTCTCCTGGGATGATGGGCTACAAAGCTCAAGTGGTGGCATTGGCCATCGCTTTGCTGATTTGCGGAAAATTTGAAAAGAGTGGCCGGAACAATGTTGATTTTTGTCGACTTTCGTGGCCTCAAACCACCGCATACTGTGGTTAATCAAGGTGGTTCTTGGGTGGATTTTGTAAAGGGGAATGAGAGCCTCATGATGGTGGTGGTGGGATTGAAAAACTCCACCGGAGTTGGCCGAAATCGGCCTTGGAAAATGGGAGGTCGTGGAGGTGTGGGTCGATGGGAAAGAGAAGTTGAGATCCCACATCACCTAAGGGAGATGATCCTCTATGCCTTATATGTACATTCCCACCTCCATATAGCACGAGGCATTTTGGGAGCTCATTGGCTTCGGAGTTCATCGGAACTCCAAAGTTAAGCGAGTTCAGGCGAGAGTAATCCCATGATGGGTGACCCACTGGGAAGTTCTGCTCGAGTGAGTTCCCAGAAAAAAAACCGTGAGGGTGTGTTCGGTGCCCAAAGCGGACAATATCGGGCTACAGTGGAGTCGAGCCTGGGATGTGGTCAAACCTGGGTCGGGATGTGACAGCTTAGCAAGTGAGTAGAGAAAGGAGAGAGAAGTAAAAAGCGAGTCAATATTTTTTTTAAAAGAGAAAAGAGCAATAAATGAAAGAGATATAAGTGTTAAAAGACTTTACCACTATAATGGGTATCTTAGTAACTTACACTCTAGAGAAAAAAGAAGAAGCTAAGATGTCATGTTTCACATGCATTAAATTTTGTCTCTTCTTGAAATGTTTAAAAAGTGTTGTCTTAATATAAATTAAGTATTAAAAGAATACTCTATATGTAATTTTTCCTAAAAGTAAAAGGTTGGAAACAGTACACATAGAGTATATTTTTAATACTTAATTACATATTGAGACAATATTTTTCATGTTGGAAATGTGCCCTAAAAGCTAATCATATGATGATACTTTACTGACATTTCACATGTTAAACTAATCTAGTTTAATATAAAGGGCAAAGATTATTGTTTAAAACCATCTCATATAAACGTTATATGCTTAAACGATAAGTCCAAGGAATACGTAATTGGGAGAATGTGATCTAAAGAAGTTAGGTACATGAGACCATTCTCTTTCGTATACATATCCTAAATGTTCCTGATCATAGGATTGCCAATTGGGAATTGATAGTCTGTTAAAATCAGTACGTGTTATGTCTTCTCTTAGAGAGAGTAACTGGTCTCGAGTCATTGGTGTGATTGACACCAAGGCAAGCATGTAGGTGCTCAATAGAGAATGATTCCACTGAAAGCGATCAACAAGGAGTTCTCATACTCATGTCACATGAGAACTCATGGTTGGGATAATGCAAAGTAGTCATTTGACCTGAGGCATCATAGTTGTCTTGTGGTTAGGTCACTGATCTTTGACTATGTCAAAGTCACTCCATCAAAGGGTGTCCACGACATAGTTGGGGTTAAGCCACTTAGTCATGGAGGCAAGTGAATGCACAACAAGGGATCTCTAACCTTTAAACTGTTTGAGGGAGAATACTCTATGATATAATTAAGAATCTCTGGCCAGAGTATGAATAAGATTTAAGAAGTTGTTACAAATCACATTCAAGGTAATCATATAAGTAAAAGAATCACATTGGATAGTAGACATGAATAAACTATCAAACCAAACAATGTGGTTCAGAGTATTGTATTAGAGAAAGACCGTATTGCATTGTAATCTTAAACTGAATAGGTTCTCCACCTTTTCTGATTAGCCTGGGTAGCCATGATATACTGTTAGGTGTCACTCATGGTTTGTGGAAGCCCTAAAGGTGTATAATCACTAAAAGGAGAATTGAAAGTAAGTTTCAATTCACAATTGATTTGAAGAGTTCTAATCGCCCACTGCCTTGCTAAAAGGAACCTAATGGATCACACACCATGTAAGGTAATGATTGAAGGATATAACGAAGATGAATAAGGACAATTAAATAGTTTAATTGTATATGGCAAGGATTAATTAAAATTTAATTAATCTAGAATGAAAGGTTTGTTTTAGGCCTTAAGTTAGTTTTGGGTTTTAGGACACAAAAGGGTTTTGGTCCACAAGGCACATAAGGTTTAAGTTGTGTGACAACTAAAACAAAATGGGCAATTAACCCACTAACAATAGGGAGGCCGGCCATGCATAGAGAGGGAGTGGGTTTTTGGACTTATTACAAGTTTGCCACTACAATGAAGGTAGGTATAAATGTGACTTTATAGCCTTTTCTTCATTAGGGTTTTCTTTGAAGAAAAATGAGAAAACTTTGGCTCTCTTTTTCTCTCTAGAGAGGCCGGCCACCATGGAGGAATTTACTAGCATCTAATTCTTCCATGGTTATTCATCTTCTTCCTAAACCATCCTTGGTGTCGGAACTTAGAGGTCTCCAACTTTGGGGACTTTTGGAGAAACCAATTCTTCTATCCATATCCAAGAAGACATGGAGCCAAGAAGCAAAGTTCCTCCATCCACATCCATGGAGCCAAGGAGCAAGGTGACAAAGGGAAGAATGCCTTCATATGGGTGAGTAACCTTTGCTAAGCAAAGAGGTGCTTCAAAGGTATAAAGAAATCTGAACTCTTTCTCTTAAATCTTGAGTTGAGTCTTGGTTCACCATAACTACTAGGCTTTGAATTTCATGGGTTAAGTTTTGTTTTTGAGTGCATACAAGCATGATTCAGCCTTTAATTGTTAATTGCATGCATAGATGTTGCTCAAATGAACTAGTTTTCACAAATATTCCCTTCGTTTTAAACATTTCAAAGAGAGACAAAGTTAATAATGTAAAAATGACATCATTAACATTTTTCTCTAGACTATAAGTTATGAAAATACCCACTTCTATCTCTTTCATCATTCATCGTTGTTCCCTCTTCTATTTCTCTTTTCAATTCCCTCACATGCCATCGCCTCGTATCCAAAACCCATTGCTTCCTTCTCCAAACCGTCACTCCTGAAGATGAAGGACCAATCTTCTTCCTCGTACGGCTCAGTTTACGTCCCCCCTACCACCATATCTGCTTTGTCATCTCCACCCCCAATTTTCCATCCCTTGCTTTAATAGGCTCCAAGCTCCGCGAAACTAAATGATGTTACCGCTGCTGCTCTCAACCGGAAGAACAACACCAATGGTGCTCTGGCGTACTACCAAACTCAGCAGTAGTATGAGCAGTTGCAGATCAATATGAAATGATGATTTATAACTTTCGAAAGAGTTTGTTTTTGTTTGGTCATGACTGAGTACAAAAGAGGTCTAAAAAATTGTGATTGTATTTGGAGTCATAGAAAGTGAAGAAACTTTAATTTCTCTTTCCCTCTCGATCTTTCCAAACAAATCAAGAAGACTGAATCCTTGATAAAATTTAAAAAATAAAAAATATTATATTAATATCCTAGTTAATAAAGGATACAAAGTGCATCTGCATGTACTTTCAAAACTGATTTTGCATAATTAGTCGATGATGGGTTGAGCTTGTGGCACAAATTAATTTTGTTAGAGTTGTGAGAGCTAGGTTCTATTAACAGCCTTAAAGCCTTAGGGGTATTGTAATAACCTTTCCTTAATTTTACGGTTTTTATAATTTTAAAGGTATGAGTTGACCAAAATGCCCCGAAAGGCGAGATTTTTGACTTTCGTTAACCCTTGTATTGTGAGACGTATAACCCATTCTATTAGGGTATCCTTGTAGTACTCATTGTTACAAACGCATAGAACGACGTTTTTACGAAATTCAAAACGTTAGGGGTATTTTGATAATTTTAGGTTTCGCAAGATATTTCCCTATTTCATCTTTTTTAGCCTTGTTATATGAGCCACTAGGGCCAACATATGTTTCCTTGTTCTTCAAATGCCCTCCCTGTGACTTTCTTTCTCTCCCTTTAGTCTTTCTCCCTCATCTCTCCTTGCAACTCTCTTTCCGAGCTCAACACACACACACAACAACAACAACAACAACAACAACACTCCCACCACCATCCTTATCCTCTTTGTCAACCAACGAGCTAGAATCAAGAAAAAAAAACACCCCTCGAACTCATCCATCCCTCGCTGCACACTAACGGTCACTAAGCAAAAATATCTTCGGTGAGTTCTCGTTGATTCCGACGAAGGTAAGGCTTGAAAACTCTTTAGAAATTTGTAGATCGTGTATAGGAGTACGTTTGGCTTGTTTTTGAGACGTTATGTTGTTTGGACACAAAAACTTCTCAGGGAAAGCTTCCCTAGTTTTCCAGCAAAACTCTACCGTTTTACAAGCTTTTTTTTGGCCATATCCGACCACCTTTTGGCTTCCAAATAGGTATAATCTTGTTCTGCTCTTCTCTAGCTTCATTTTGATATATTATGGGTCAAATTTAGATGAGAAATGAGAGAGATATAGCCATATGAAAATTTCCTAACTCGAGACTAAGACAGTCACTTTTGAGCCGTTTTTAGGCCAAACCACGGTGAGTTAGCCATCGAGAAAGGTACCATTCTTTTCGTCTTGTCAAGAAGTATGATTTTCGTTTTTGAATCACTTAATTTTGTTGAGTATCGAAGAAGTTATGAACGTTTAAAGTTTACCAAGTTTCTGGCGAGTTTTCCAATTACATTTCAGGCTATTTTCTGACCATCTTCGGCAACCATTGTTCTTTCAAATAGTTATAATCTTGTTCTACACTTTCCAATCTTCATTTTGATATATTATGGGTCGAATTTGGTTAAGAAACGATTGAGTTACGAAGCTTTGAAAATTGCCCAAACTTCAGGCCAAGAGCTCCGGGACATTTAATAGAGTTTTTAACAGAAGGACCAAAATAATGGATGGTGGACAATCTCCGGGACCATCTCTATTGATTTTCAATCTCAAGGAGTAAAGTGATGTGTTATGCAAATCTCATGGACCATTTTGGCTAAAAAGCCTAAAAATATTAGGCTTGCATTCATGAAAAACATGATTTCATAATTCTACATTTCATGAATTATTTATGTTTATTAATACGTTACACTATTGAAGAATTTATGATTTATTTAATTTATCCTTATGAAGTATTTACAATTTATCGAATTAACGTTTAATGAAATTTCATGCTTATGGAAATCACATTTATTGAAATGTTTATGATTCTTGGTTATGACGTTTTGAGCTAGAAAGCTTCCATGGTTTTGTGATATGATGTTTGAGGTTTTAAGCTTCGAGGTTTGACATGAAAAAATATGATTTATGTTTTCCGTGCTTATTTAGTGTGTAATCATACAACACATACACACAACATGAGTATGTATCTGTCTATTGTCATAGGACACAATTGATGAGTAGTGAGATGTTTATGACATACTCCCAGCTTTGCTGGCGAAACTAGTATCGGACAACTTCACTACCCATGGCTAGTGTCGGTGTGTTATGTTATATTTCTTCTCTGACGTAACCCAGAGTCGTACATCTTCACCTTCGTGTGATGAGGCCTAACATGTTTCTTCACTAACGTAACCTAGTGTCGTACAGCTCACCATCGGGTGATGGATATGCCTTCGGGCAACTATGATACCCCTAGTTAAATACACTATCTTATGATTTACAAAGGTTTTATGGATTTGTCTTCGGGCGACTATGTTGCTACTGAGCACTGTTTTATACATACATGTTTTACGAAGGTTTTCATGGCATGTCATGGTTTTTAGAAAACCTACTATATAGTACTACATATGTTTTCAAAATAGGGGGTTAGTATGTTCAGAAGAAAGATTGGTTTTATTTTATTATGTATATTAAACTTTGGTCCACTCATGTTTTGTTTTGCGCCCTCTTCAGGACTTGTAATCGAAGCGTACGATTCCGACATTGAGGCATTCTCGTAGTAGTAGCTTCGAGTCCTTCTCCCGGCGTAAGACCTCTTCCTTGTAATTACACTTTTAAATAATATTCTTTCCGCTGAAATCTTGATTAGTTGTATGCTCTGAACACGTTCTCGCTCTTGCATATTCTTTTATTATATTTAAATTTACATATTTCATTTATAATGTAAATTACGCTATGCTGGACAACCCGCTCATAAGCTTGAATTTTCTCGGGCCATCATTTGGGTCAGGGCCTTACATATTTAGTAGAGCGCTCGTGCCGGCCCAAGGTTGTCTCTAAACCCTAAAACTTAGGGCTGGGTAGGACTTAGGCCTTGCCTTCTATTTGGACCCGATTTTACACTATCGGCTTGAGCAATCGAGCCCGTTGAATGAGTAGAATTTTAGACCGTTGAAGGACAAAATGGTTGAAATAATTTTCAATTATTATTGAGAAATAGTATTGTGATTTTAATCATAATGTTATCTCTTAGTAATATATTAAATTATTTGAACCTAATATTTGTCTAAATCCCAATTGATTTGAATGATGATGGAATATGGGGATATGCATTAAGGCATGGTATCAAACAACAACATGCAAAGATATTGGGGATACGTTTTGTATAAGTGGTATTGCTTTGGCCACATGACACATGCATAATTAGGACTCCTATGCAAAGTGGTATTTGATGGTAGATGGCATCTCAAGTGATTAGCTGATATTGCAATTAAAATGTATGCATGGTTGCACAGGTGTCGTGGGAGAGAAAGATTTATAGTTTGCATTGGGAGTCTTGGTTATGAATGACAGCTTAATGGGATAAAGCAAGGCTACTGATGGAGTTTTGATCATGAGGTAAGAAGCCTAGGTAGGCTAGGCTTTTGATGTAATGTGATAAGCCTAGATAGGTTTTTATCTTGTTTGAAAAGTCACAAATAGTAATCTGAAGGATATGCTTTGGCTTTTGACACAGATCAATTTAAGGCCCGCGAGTTAGAGTTGCAGTTGGACTTTACGAAATATTGTGTTGTGCCAAGCAAAAAGTATGGATGCTATAAGCCTATAAATACAGAGTTGCATGCATCAACTAGAGCCCCAACTCAACACACAAACTGCCCTGCGCAAACTCTCGCACTACGCGAAACCTCTCAACAACCTTGAGATTTTTATTTTCCTTTTTCGCCAACACATCTTCCATTTGAATAAACAACACTGTGAAGGCAACTGGTGACATCTTCAGTTTGGATAAATAACACTATTGCCGTAGAATCAGCAGCACGTGGATCACCTTTAGTTTAGATAAACAGCACTGCATCGAGGCCGACTGGTTATCTATCCAAGTCTCGGTTGAGAAGGATTTTCGAATCCTTATTGGCAGAGGTCATCTCATTAGCCTTCTCGACGAAGTGAAGTGTTGCATGTTACTACATTCATCACATTGAAAGTCGAATTTGATATTGAACTTCGCAAAACTAGCAGCCTTGTCTTCAGGCTCTAGAACCCGAAGGCCAAGATGTATTCCTTCCTCAGCCGCAGTTGCAAGATCAAGAAGTCAGCAGCGCGCATAACGCAACATCAACACATTTTACTCCTCATCCGAGCTCGGCCGACGAGTTGGCATGCTCCGCACACAACCGAATGACGTAGTTAGCTTATTAATTACTCGGCTTGCATGCCATGTAGGCTTAGTAGTTTTTAGGGTCAACACCTTCAGAGGAGGCGGGATGACCCCGCCTGACTATTTTATAGTTTTACTACTTGCAAATCAGATCAAACATTGAGAAGTTATAAACAATTTATGGATACGAGAAAGGGGCCTTTTTAACTTTAATCCTTGAAGAAGAAGAAGATTAAAATTCAATAAAAATTTAGTGTTAGATTATATATTGATTGTAGTCATTTAAATTGTACTTAATTCAATTTTATATTATATATTTGTTTTAACATTTAATGGATATCTTATTTAATGTCTCCACATTAATTTTTAAATTTATTATTATGCACATTTTAATTAATTAATTTTGTTTAACGTCCTCTATTTAGTGTACCTAAACGTGCGTACCATAATATATTTTACTAAGTAGTGTACTGAAATGTTGGTATCTAAAAATAGTATAATGAATTTGTGGCACATAAGAAAATATGAAAAAACTTAAGTATATTGAAAAATTCATATCTAAACATATTATTCTAAATTAGTGTACCGAAATGTTCGTACCTAAATGACATACTCGACCCGAAATGTCCACCTGGACTCTGAATCGAGTTATGATGGCCAACATCAGGAGGGTGACAAAGCCATTAAGTGTAGTGATGTGGAAAATGTGAGTAAATTTAAACTTAAAAGTGCCCAAATGAAAGAGGGTGCTTGTGAGCGGGAATGAACCCATTTCACATGTGATGTCAGAGCATAAGTAAAGTACAATAAAATTAGAATAAGAATTATATCATCGGGAGTAGTCTCCGATATCAGCGTTTACTATAAATCCTTGTCAACATGAACATTGCCATTAATCCCTGGAGGGGCGAAAAATAAGGGTGAGTGGGCCTAAAAATAAAGTTTTGTAAAAATCTTTTCAAAACGTAATAACCCCTCGCCGTAAAACAAGTATAGTTTTCAAAATATACATACTACGTATAGTATGAAAATGCTTACTGTAGGTTGCAATATCTTAAGAATTTAATACGTCACAATATTTTGTAAATAGACATCTAATGTCCGGTAATCACATAATCTCGCATACACAAACAAATCATATCGAGTGCTTATCGACATATGCTAACACACGAGTTCATGCAGAGGTATTCTGACATGAACATGATTGGGTGTAAAAATAATTTACGCTCTAGTACTACAATCACGTGAAGACTGGCGCTAAGTGTGTCAAATACGAGTCCTAATTGCCTATAGCAATCTAGGACAGGACTGGCACCTACAATGAATCTAAAGTGAGCATACAGTGCGATGTGAACATACACGCGAAGCTTAGCCCTGGTCCGGGCGAGTACAAACACCAGTGTAGCATGCATGATGAGCAGTAATATAAATATGATCATACTACATAAATCTCGTAATCCACAATAATAAAATAATAACATTCGCGATCGTAAATATATTTATGGCATCACATCAAAATATGCATAAACGTGCATCCCGTAGAATTTATGAGAATTTCATAAATTCTGCCAGTACGCTAATTCTTAAAACGTTAGTCAAATCATGGTATAACGTAGAAAATTCTTTATTAAGTATATATGGAAACTAATTAAATATAAAATATTTAAAAGCAAAGATCTACTCACAAATCATGTCGTCGGGTCGAACTCGCCTCGTGGGCATCGAAGATCCTTGAAACGCGTTTCACCTAGAAACGAAATCATTTATGTAAATATATAACGAACTAACGTAAATATGCGTTTTTGTACAAAGTACAGCTAATAAAGAAACTATTTTAAAACGATCGAATTTCGAAAAACAGACGACGAATTCGGGTTTAACACGTTGAGAAACCTAAAGAGGGATCTCGAGTTCCTCCACGTGTCGCCGCACGTGCCACCACATGGTGGATGCACAGGCAACTGTGCGCTGCATGTGCCGGCTAGCATGCTCGCCTCACGCGCCGGCCAGCACGCGTGCTTCACGCGCCTTCCTCGACTTCTAGAGCTTATTTTAAGCTCAATACTCAACCAAATTCAGTGATTTAAAAGCCAATTTAAAGCTAGGAATGTAGAGAACAATACTATACCTATTGGAAGCCCATTCATAGCTGGTGTTGGTCGAGAAAATGGTCTAAAAGTGGCCAAATGGTCACGGATTCTAGTTTTCTAGAAAATCTGAAGAGGTTCTTCCATGGGTTTTTTGCATTAGATCGTCCCCCTCGTATTATAAACAACATCAAGACTTCAAAATAAGAAGGAACTAAAGGGTTTTCGAGGCTCACCTTGGTTGCACAGTGAAGTTTTGCTCTGAAAAATGGCGGTGGTGTTGATGTGTTTTCTCTGCACTTGCAGAGATAGGGAGAAACGAGAAGGGGAGGTAATGACAGAGGGAGAGTATGTCATGACAGTCATTGGTGGTTTTGGTGGAGTTGGCTGGGGAGGTGGTATGTGTGGTGTTGCCGTTGCACCTTCTCGGTGCTTGCTGAGGAAGAAAAGAGAGGGATGACAGTTGAGAGGGTCTGAAAAATGAAAGAGGGAGAGAGCTCAAGAGTTTTGGAAGAGGGAACATGGGAGTAAGGGAAAAGAGTAAGGTGTGGGTCCCACTGGGCACACAGCCCAAACCACAAAAGAACGAAACAAAAAAATATCTTTCGAAAATGTGAAATTACCTAACCGCCCTTCACATTTGTAGTTCCGTAGAATTTTCATCGTAGCTCTAAATTCGATTCCCCTTGCGTTTACGCATTTGTATTGTCGAGTATTACCCAAATACGCTAAAAGAAGAGGTCATACGTCTTTCTAAACAATGGTCAACGAAAGTCAAAATCCTCGCCTGTAAGGCATTCTCGTCAATTCACTCTTTTAAAATTAATAAAATCATAAAATTAAGGACGGGTTGTTACACTAAACATATTATACTAAACTAGTGCACCTACCTATTCGAACCTAAATATACTGTAATACATCAGTGGCACTTTAGAAAATATGCAAAACTTGAGTGTATCGAAAATTCTCCATCAAAATATTTTCTTATATAAGATACTTACCATAAATTGGTGGCGCAAAATGTCAACAAATAAAGATAATTCATTTGAATTCAAATGAGTATTAAAATTAACAGTATTTTTCATAAATTTAATTTATGGACACAAAAAATAATAAATTAAAAAAAGAAATTGAATGCATATGTTGACATTATAGTCTAGGGACTAAAATCAATTTTTAATCTTGTATAAGACATTTTTCTAGTCTTAGCATAGTATGGTTTATATATTTTGTGCTCGGTGCTTGCCGCTTCTTCTTGGTCGTAAGAGCTATTGGGCCTTTTTTTTTATTATTAAGAAAATGGACTCTCCACCTATGACTCCCGTGCTTTCTTGGTTGGACCAACCAAATTTTCGATAAGTCTTTCTTTTACAGTAAGAAGCGGGAACTCTCTAAAAAATGACACTCTTCATGAACTCATTGATACTTCATGTTTTTAATATAATATTTTATAATACTAGTATGACAATTAAACTGTAAGATAATAGAAAATTTATAAATAATTTCACTTTTAAAGAGTTCCCCTTTAAGAACGCGTAGAGAGAGGATACAGCGATGCAAAATTGAAACTCGAAAGTAGAAACGATCGGGCAGAATTTCTCCAAATAGTTACCAAAGTGGAGGTGACGTGTGTGGTCACTTGGTGACCGGTGAGTTATTAACTCCTCCGCTGAATGAAATGATTTTCAATTTGAGTGGTCGAGGTACTAACTAATGGGGATGGGGTGGCTGCTATCCTCAGTCTCAGCCTCAGGCTTTTCTTTCTGCCGCTGCGCCAGCTATTGCCTTGTCTCCGTTGCTATTGCGTCGCCAAGCCGCCATTCGGTTACTGGTATCAGAAGACGAGGTAATGGACCACTCGCACTCGGTCCTCCTCCACTCCCATGTTCTTCCACTTGGACTTGCCTTCCTGTTTCTGTTTCTCAATATAATGGAAGACGACGAAGCAGTGACCCGAACAATAATTTTATTGCCAATTGCACCCTTGGTAATGGTAGTGGTGACCCCGAACTCCAAGATTCTACAGTCTTCGTCTGCCGTCGATTGCTTGGGGACAGGCCAGGACGTAGAGCACGTGGTCTCTTCCGAAGAACCTCAACAGCAGACTACCGTTGGATTAGATTTGGAATTGATACAGCAAGTACAAGAATGGGCAGTATTGGTCTCTCCCTTCTTCTTTTGGGGTACCTCCATGGTGGCCATGAAGGAGGTTCTGCCAAGAACGGGCCCTTTCTTCGTCTCAGCCTTCCGTCTAATCCCTGCCGGCCTTCTCCTAGTTGCCTTTGCCTCCTTCCGAAGGCGCCCCTTTCCATCTGGCCTCACCGCCTGGCTATCGATTGCACTTTTTGGCCTCGTCGATGCCGCTTGTTTCCAAGGGTTTCTCGCTCAAGGTTTGCAGCGGACATCTGCTGGTCTGGGCAGTGTAAGTTTGTCAGTTTAAATCAACGCACACACACATTTCTAATCCTCCAACTCCAGTTGGTAGACTGAGTCTACTGCCACTGCACTTGTAGGTTATAATTGATTCACAACCTTTGACGGTAGCTATACTTGCTTCCTTGTTCTTCGGCGAGTCTATTGGCTTTCTTGGAGCTGCTGGCCTTGTTCTTGGTGTCATTGGACTTCTACTTCTGGAGGTAAACTTTTTCTTTTTGTCATTTTCATTCTATCTCCTGTTTTCTATTGATCTAGTTATTGCTATTGCCCCTTCGAATTTGAATTCAGAAATTTAAGCGGGGACGAACTACATCTGAATTCACAACTTTCATTTACTGGAAATGCTTCTTAAGCTTGTTTTATGTTTTGCCATTTTCTTCTTTTAATTCTTTTTGCTGCATTTTGGATTTGACATTGCGTCATTGAACAGCATCTCTGAATTGCTAGTTCTAGTAATTATCTTAAGCTTTTCCTACACACAGCTAACTGATGCTTTTGTTATTTTTTTTAGCCTTGAATAAGCTAGCATAATGAATTTCTATTTTTTATCCTTTCTGTTTGTTCTTTTCCTTCTTTCAAATGTCTATTTTGTTCTGGGAAATGAACTAGCGGTGTTAGTAGTTATGAACCCATACTTTGCTTTCAAGTAATATGATGTGCTACTTGTCATATTTTGCCACTGCCCAATCAGCATGCAGAGGAGAATCACTGATGCTTAATTTTGATTAGAAAATGGGTGAACCACAGTGGGCATTTGTTCATTATGGCTGGGCTAGTGAAGTTGAATTCATATGATTACATTTGAGAGAATCTGTGGGTAGGAATTTTGACAAATAGGTTTGAGTTGGACGTAGATGGATGGCCAATGAAATATTTGGGACTTGCATTAGGGAAAATTCAAGAGCAATGGACTTTTTTGGGACACTTGTGCAAAAAGTGGAGAAGAGATTAGATGGAAGAAGAGAGCATTTTTTGCTAAAAGAATGGAGGCTTATATCAGTACAATCAAAGAAGGGAAGAAACGTCATTGATGAAGTCGGTTTTGACTAGATCTCAGGATAGAGGAGGCCTTGCAGTGGGTAATTCCGAATCTATTTGGCAAGTTATCATCTGAGCTAGATATGATCTTGTTTCTAATTAGTGGGGTTGTGAGGTGGGGAACTGAGGCTCAAACCAAAGTCCTTGGAAATAAATCTCATAGGGAAATAATTCTTTTGCTCATAATCTGCATTTAGTAATAATGAAGTAGTGAAAGAATTAGATTTTTTTAAGGTTCCTTTATGTTTTTCATATTTGGCAGAATTGGAGAACATAATTTCCTCATATGTGCTTGTAAAAGAGGTTTGGTTAAGACTTACTGTATTACCCCGTCACTTGCTTATATTATTTCCTAAGCTTTATTCTCCAGGCACCTTCACTTGTTTTTGATGGAAGTAACTTTTCATTATGGCAAAGTGGGGAGTGGTGGATGCTTCTTGCAGCTCAAAGCATGGCAGTTGGCACAGTCATGGTGCGCTGGGTTTCCAAGTACTCTGATCCTATTATGGCAACTGGATGGGTAGGCGATGTCAACTCACTTGATAATGCTTATTACTGATGTTATTTCTTGGGTTATCTTAGAATTATTTATTATAGCATCAAAACTCTGATCTCTATTTTAAACGTGCTTACCTTCAGTGTATAAATCTAAAATTGGTATTAAATGTACTCATAGTTGAAGAAAGTTTCAACCCTCGCTCTCAGCGTTTGGTGCTTTATTTATTAAAACACATTTCAAAACTACCCTTAGATTGTAACTGTAAATCAATGATTTTCCTCTCCCCCCCTCCTCTTGGGTTCATATAACCAAGGAAAACCAATTGAGCTAAAGTTGGTTGTCTACAAATATTTTGTATTATTTCATTTCTCGAGTAGGTGTTAGTTCGGGTGAAAGGAAATAGTGGTTCACTAGTGACAAGGTGCTGTTATTATACATATCTTCGTCAACTTACCTGATGAATAGTTAAAAGGAAATGGCCAGTTCAATAGTGACAAGGTGCTGTTTGAATATAGTGTGCAAAATATGAAACTGAAAGGAGGTTTGAGTAATATGGAAACACAAACCAGGGTAGTCTACTTTCGTATTCTTGAGAGGAGGGTGGGTTATTTTATTCATAGGTACCTTCAGCAATGCATTGTTTGAAGTCATAAAATATTTATATACTTAGCTTTTGGACCTGAACTTGCTGTAGTGTTTTAGTATATAGAATGCATAGAGGTCAGGGGCCCATAAACCCTTCTGTGTATGTTTGGTTGCAGCACATGGTTATTGGTGGCGCACCTTTGGTTCTAATCTCCATTCTTAACCATGAAAATGCTGTCAGTGGGAGTCTAGTGGAGTTCACAACAAATGATACATTGGCACTTTTTTACACATCCATTTTTGGAAGTGCCATCAGCTATGGTGTTTACTTCTACAGTGCAACAAAAGGTGTGGTCTAAATTTTTTTAATAGAATTTATGTTTTCATTTATTTTCGTCATGAACTCCAGTAGTTTTATTTTCAAACCTTTCACTTGCACCATTATTTTTTAAAGATCTTTAGTCAGAATTTCTCTCTTTGAAGAGTAATTTGTTCTACCTCATTCCACTAGATTCACACTATAATTTGCAAAGATGATATTCTCTGCCTGTAGAATTGAGGTTCTTTTTCTGATCGGATTTCAGGTAGCCTGACAAAGCTCAGCTCTCTTACCTTTCTTACTCCAATGTTTGCATCGATATTTGGGTAAGATCATTCAACTAAATAAATAAAGTTAATAAACCCGTAATGATGTCCCTGTCTAATATAGTTCAACAATAACTTTACTCATAACAATACTATAGTTTAACAATAAAGCAGAGTATAGGGACTAGTGTAAAGTAATTGACACACCTGCTCGTAATTATTAATGGAATATTCCATGTTTCTGATAATAAAAATTCGATTCCTGTTTTTTGTGTCTCATAGATATCTAACTGCAGGTATCTTTATCTTGGTGAGATCTTCTCGCCCTTGCAATTAAGTGGCGCCATCATTACAATTGTTGCAATATACATGGTTAACTATAAAACAACTCTGGAATGAAGCATACAATGAACACGGATGCATTTGGCATGTGTACAGAGGGTAGTTGGGTTCATTGGAAAACAAGAGAAGGTAAATATACATAAAGAAGTAGAGAAGTTGAGATCCATTTTTCATAAAAAGGAGAAGGACATAAGCTTTTAGTGCAGCCATATTGTACAGAGCATAATATTGTTGAGAATTTTGCTACTTTGGCTGATCAGACAATCAAACTTTCATGAACTTAGAAGCCACAATTACGAATTAGTTATTTCCGTGGAGAATATATTCTCCTGGTAAAGTTGAATTGTATGATACATGAGAGAAATATACTATGTTATATGTTATTTTTTGCATTTGCCCCATGATTTAGTTAATGGAAAGTTTGAACTATGGTGATGCATCCATTGAGGATTTTGAAAGAAGGAATATGCAGCTTGACTTTGTTGCTCTCTTAAAAGTTCGGATGTGTGGTCCGAGTTCTGAAATGTTTCTATTGAAAAGGAAACTGTTTATGCATTATCATAGAGTTGCATTGTAAACCTATCCACATTCCCATTGTGGTTTAGGGTTTAGGTTTTCGAGCTTGGGGTTTAGGGCTGAGGGCTAGGGGCTAGGGGCTAGGGGTTGAGGGTTTAGGGGTGAGGGACGAGGGTTTGAAGGGTTAAGGGTGGAGGGTTGAGGGGTTTGAGGGGGGTTGAGGATTTTGGGTTTAGGGGTTAGGGTTTAAGGTTTAAGGTTCAGGGTTTCAAGTGTTCGGGGGTTCACGGGGATAGGGTTCGGGTTTCAGGGTTTCCAGGTTTTGGGTTTTGGGTCTTCCTTAAGTGACGTACACTCTTTTGGTTTGGTTTTCAACTACTTTCTTTTAGTTCAAACTGGGAAGAAGGCTTGCTTTTCGTTGATCTCTTACTAGTGAACCATCACTTGAACCTGGAATTGAATGACTTGGCTTTTCATTGAGCTAGGGACGTAAACTCTTTTAGGAGTTCCTAAGACGAAGTAGATGATTGAGGGCCCTTCTAGATGGAACCAGGTTAGGTCATTTCGATCGCTTAACCCTTACTGCTCGATTTGCATGCCTTTTTGTGCCTCGATAAGCGTTCTATATTAATGCCTTGATTTCCATGTCTTTTTTTTGTCTTAATAAGCGTGCCATGTCTTCGTCTTGATTTACGATTCATTGCTCTCCTCGATTTACGTGCCCATTTCTGTCTTGATTTGTGTCATTTGTTTTTTAATCTGCATAACATGTTATCGCCTCGATTTACGTGCCTTTTTTTGCCTTGGTTTTCGTGCCCTGCCTCTACTTGCTTGCTATGTTACAACATCGATTTGCATGCAACATCACCAACTCGATTTGCATGACCCTTGTCGCCTCGATTTAAGTACCCTCTTTTTTGTCTTGATTTTCATGCCTTACCCTGCCTTGATTTTGTATGCACCGCTCATCCTCGATAAGCGTACCATGTCCCCGATAAGCATGCCAAGTCATCATATCGGTTTGAGTGCTACATCACTGCGTTGAATTATGCGCCTTTTTTCTACCTCAATTTGCGTGCCACGATTTTGCCTTAATTCGCGTGCGGGGCCTTGTCAACACTATTGGAAGATGACACAAGGGTAACAATGTTGAGGCGGCATTTTTGGATGACGACGTCATACGCGGGGTCATTGTTGGATGATGACGTCGTATGCGGCATCACTGTTGGTTAATGATGTCGTACAAGGCGTCATTATTGAATGATGACACTGTTGATGGCATCGACGACATTACTGTTGACGACGACACTGTTGGACGATGATGTCATATGATAGACATTGTTGAACGATTACGGCATCATTGGCATCACTGTTGGATGATTACATCATCGTTGGCGTCATTGTTGAAAGATGATGCAAACGTGGCAATGTTGATGGCATGGTACTATTGACGAGCGACGCTATTGGACGATGATCTCATCATCTGAGTCATTTTTGAATGATGACATCACTGTTGGAAGATGATGTCAGTGTTAACTGATGATGTCATAATTGGCATCATTGTTGAATAATGACGTCATCGTTGTCGTTACTGTTGAAAGATAACGCAAGCGCGACACTGTTTAAGTGATCGAAGTGCGTGCCACTGTTGACGGTGGGACCATTGGATGATGATGTCATACTCTAAACACTATTGAACGATGATGGCATCATTGGCGTCACTGTAGAACGATGATGTCATTGGTGGCGTTACTGTTGAAAGATGAGGCAAACGTCATAATGTAGCAGGAGTGTGTTACTATTTGCTGCAGTGAGGAGGGTGACATTGTAGGAGGAGTGCAGTATCGTTCACTGTAGCTCGACGGGCGACACTGTAGCAGGAGTGCGGTACAGTTCACTGTAGTTGTCGGGAGTACGGTACCGTTCATTGTAGTGAGGCGGGCGACACTATAACAGGAATGCGGCACCGTTCACTATAGCGAAAAGGGCGACATTGTAGTGGGAATGCGATACCGTTCACTGTAGCAAGGATGGTGACACTGTAGCAGGAGTGAGTTACTGTTCACTGTAATGAGAAGGGCGACACTATAGCAAGAGTGCGTTACAGTTCACTGTAGCAAGGATAGATACACTGTTGCAAGAGTGCGTTACCGTTTAGAAAGGCAATACTGTAGTAAGGATGATGACACTATAGCGAGGAGGGCGTTACTGTTCACTGTAGCATGGAGGGCGACACTGTAGTAGAGGTGTGATCGTTTATTGTAGCGAGGATGGCTACACTGTTAGAAGATGACATCATCATCAATGTTACTGTTCAACGTGTAGTGATGAGACACTGTTGGAAGGTGGAGTTAGAAAGCAGGAAGACGACATTACTGTTGTGAAAGTGGGAAGACGATGTCACTGTTCATCGAACACGATAACGTTGCAATCACTATTCCTTTAACATGGTAGCGTTGCATCACTGTTTATTGAAGAAGGTGGAGAACGAGTCATTGTTTACCGATGGAGATAAAATCAAATCACTGTTCATGGATGATGATGTTGGGGTTTAGGGTTTAGGGTTTAGGGTTTAAGGTTTAAGGGTTTAGGGGTTTAAGGGTTTAAGGGTTTTAGGGTTTAGGGTCGCCTCGATTTACGTGTCACTGGCGCTCATCGTATTCAAATTCTTTTCGGCTTCCTCGATTTTCATGTCGATTGGCTTTCTTGATTTTCGCATCGCATCGATTTGCGTGTCGACGACGTTCAGGGTTTTCAAGTTCTTTCGTGCTCCTTGATTTCCATGTCGGTTGCCCCTTTTCGATTTTCACGTTGTTGGATTAACTCGTCGGTCATTGCTTCAACCCGTCGCGTCTTGCTTTAACCCGTCGCGAATTGCCTTAACCCGTCGCGTATTGCCTTAACTTGTTGCGTATTGCTTTCACCTGTCGCATATATCTTTAACCAGTCGCGTGCCCCTTTAACTCGTCGCGAAAATCCTACGCCTTAGGTTTAGGGTTGCGATACACGTGTATAGGGTTATCATTCATCTTTCGTCTTTCTTCGTTCGTCAGTCGTTCTTTGTCTGTCGTCTAGTTCATTCAGGTCGGGTACCTTCTCCTAAATAATTATCAGGTTCAGTAATCGTCCTAAGAGTTGAGAACACAATGCCTTGTTAGGAGTGAGAGTAAATAAACCTCTTCACCAAGAGTCCTTTACTAAGTTGTGTACTTTGTTTTTCATATCCTTAATTACTATACGCAATGCCTTGTTAGGAGTGAGAGTAAACAATGATGGGGTGCATGAATAATAGATTTATCAGGTTCAGTAATCGTCTTAAAAGTTGAGAACGCAATGCCTTGTTAGGAGTGAGAGTAAATAAACCCCTTCGCCAAGAGTCCTTTACTAAGTCGTGTATTTTGTTTTTCATATCCTTAATTGCTTTACGCAATGCTTTGTTAGGAGTGAGAGTAAACAATGATGGGGTGCATGAATAATAGATTTATCAGGTTTAGTAATTGTCCTAAGAGTTGAGAACGTAATACCTTGTTAGGAGTGAGAGTAAATAAACCCCTTCACTAAGAGTCCTTTACTAAGTCGTGTATTTTGTTTTTCATATCCTTAATTGCTTTACGCAATGCCTTGTTAGGAGTGAGAGTAAATAACGATGGGGTGTAACCCGTCGCCTAAAGCTTTAACCCGTCACTTAAAGACTTAACCCGTCGCCTAAAGCTTGAACCTTCAAACCTAAACCACAAAACTAAAACCTAAACCATAAACTAAACCCTACCCCCAAACCCTAAACCCGTTGCCTAAAGCTTTAACCTATTGCCTAAAGCCTTAACCCGTTGCGTAAAGCTTGAACCCGTCGCCTAAAGCTTGAACCTTCAAACCTAAACAAAAAAAACTAAAACCTAAACCATAAACTAAACCCTACCCCCAAACCCTAAACCAGTCGCCTAAAGCTTCAACCCATCGCCGAAAGCTTTAACCCATTGCCTAAAGCTTCAACCCATCACCAAAAGCTTTAACCCATCGCCTAAACCTTGAACCCGTCGCCTAAAGCCTCAACCTGTCCCCTAAAGCTTGAACCCTTAAACCTGA